>NW_024732440.1:765113-842613 GCF_018991925.1 Homarus americanus | reverse complement strand
TAACCTAACCTAACCCAAACTAAAGTAAACAAACCACAGACCCCCTGAAGATTAGACACCCCAGATTAGTTCACCTAAGGATTAACTTAACCTAACGCTACTTTGGTAAGTTACGATAAACATAGGATAAGTCAGGTTAGGTCAAGTTAGATTAAGGGTGGTAAACCTACCGATGGGAGGGTGGTGACTCAGAGCGATAACACTGGCCGCCAATACAGCTCATAACATAATAACAAAGAACAGACCAACGACCTGAACGACTTAGTACGCTGATAACACGTGAAATGATAACAAAATAATAAAAATAAACTGATAAGTTAAATAAGTGTTGCACCATCAAGCACTCGGGGTCCTGTTCTGTTCCTGTCACCTGTTGTGAACAACCCTTTCACCACAACCTTCAACTAGCATGATCTACATACACGTTCACATCTCGTATATACTGTACACGTTCACTCCTTCATACTGCGCTAACAATACATTAATCTTTATCTCTACTAACTCTTAATAAATAACAAACAACATTATAGTCTTCGTTATATCATTATTTACTTATTTGTATTAACAGTGTTTTTATAAGACTGTTGACATCACGTTACTTATCTATACAGTACTAGACTTGTACTGTACGTGTTCCCTTTACAACTCGTTCACTATAGCACACACGAGGTTAAGCCACACATACCGTTAAACACGTCATTATCATCAGTATCATTATTATCGTCATTATCGGTAATAAAATATTCTACCTGAAGAACTTGTTATGTACGTGTATACCAGTAACTTCTACCCTGATTTATGTTATATGTTTACTCTTCTGGGTTAGGTTAGGTTATGAGATGCTGTAGCTGTTATTTAGTCTCCCCCCCCCCCTCCCTCACATCATTAATTCATAATATATAATCCCCCAACATTTTACTTTCTCCATGGCTGTTCTCTCTCACACACATATCGCTAACTCCGTAAAAAAGTGTGAAGACCAGAAGTGATTTAGAACACGCAGCAGCAGCCTCAAGTAAGTGTGTGTGTGTGTGTGTGTGTGTGTGAGTGTGTGTGTGTGTGTGTGAGAGTGGGTGTCTTCCTGTTCCGATTCAGTCAAGTGGTTCAAGGGTTCATTGATCCGAAGCTTTGAACAAATGAATATTTGAACCAATGAACCGTACCGTGACATCAACTCACCAAGTAATTAATTATCATGTTTCTAAATGACAACAGGTGTATACAGTATATATATAATGAGGATCAATGAACACAATCCCGTTATATACTTGTACCGTACACACAGACGCGGTATTTATAAAGACATAATTATATCACCATTCCTATAGCGACTATATCCGGGGGTTTCTGGTGTCATACTTGGGTTGGGTATAGGGTTATGTAGTGTGTGTCTGTTACGTAGTGTATGTACTGTATGTTATGTAGTGTATGTATGTTACGTAGTGTATGTACTGTATGTTTTGTAGTGTATGTATGTTACGTAGTGTATGTACTGTATGTTATGTAGTGTATGTCTGTTACGTAGTGTGTGTACTGTATGTTATGTAGTGTATGTCTGTTACGTAGTGTATGTACTGTATGTTTTGTAGTGTATGTATGTTACGTAGTGTGTGTATGTTATGTACCGTAGTGTATGTATGTTACGTAGTGTATGTACTGTATGTTATGTAGTGTATGTGTGTTACGTAGTGTATGTACTGTATGTTATGTAGTGTATGTGTGTTACGTAGTGTATGTACTGTATGTTTTGTAGTGTATGTATGTTACGTAGTGTGTGTATGTTATGTAGTGTGTGTATGTTATGTAGTGTGTGTATGTTACGTAGTGTATGTACTGTATGTTACGTAGTGTATGTACTGTATGTTATGTAGTGTATGTCTGTTACGTAGTGTATGTACTGTATGTTATGTAGTGTATGTATGTTACGTAGTGTGTGTATGTTATGTAGTGTGTGTGTATGTTATGTAGTGTGTGTATGTTATGTAGTGTATGTCTAGCCATGTAGTGTATGTACTGTATGTTATGTAGTGTATGTCTGTTACGTAGTGTATGTGTACTGTATGTTATGTAGTGTGTATGTCTGTTGGCATAGTGTATGTACTGTATGTTATGTGTGTATAAATTGTTACATGTAGTGTATGTACTGTATGTTATGTAGTGTATGTCTGTTACGTAGTGTATGTACTGTATGTTATGTAGTGTATGTCTGTTACGTAGTGTATGTACTGTATGTTATGTAGTGTATGTCTGTTACGTAGTGTATGTACTGTATGTTATGTAGTGTATGTCTGTTACGTAGTGTATGTACTGTATGTTATGTAGTGTATGTATGTTACGTAGTGTATGTACTGTATGTTATGTAGTGTATGTCTGTTACGTAGTGTATGTACTGTATGGTGAAAAGTATGTGTGTTACGTAGTGTGTGGTTATGTAGTGTGTGTCTGTTACGTAGTGTATGTACTGTATGTTATGTAGTGTATGTATGTTACGTAGTGTATGTACTGTATGTTTTGTAGTGTATGTATGTTACGTAGTGTATGTACTGTATGTTATGTAGTGTATGTCTGTTACGTAGTGTGTGTACTGTATGTTATGTAGTGTATGTCTGTTACGTAGTGTATGTACTGTATGTTTTGTAGTGTATGTATGTTACGTAGTGTGTGTATGTTATGTACCGTAGTGTATGTATGTTACGTAGTGTATGTACTGTATGTTATGTAGTGTATGTGTGTTACGTAGTGTATGTACTGTATGTTATGTAGTGTATGTGTGTTACGTAGTGTATGTACTGTATGTTTTGTAGTGTATGTATGTTACGTAGTGTGTGTATGTTATGTAGTGTGTGTATGTTATGTAGTGTGTGTATGTTACGTAGTGTATGTACTGTATGTTACGTAGTGTATGTACTGTATGTTATGTAGTGTATGTCTGTTACGTAGTGTATGTACTGTATGTTATGTAGTGTATGTATGTTACGTAGTGTGTGTATGTTATGTAGTGTGTGTGTATGTTATGTAGTGTGTGTATGTTATGTAGTGTGTTTTATGTAGTGGGTTGATATCAAGCGTATTTCGTTAAAGATTTTTATTATGTTTCAATGTGGTTCTGTAGTAGAATAGCAATAATAGTAGTAGTAGTAGTAGTAGTCGTAGTAGTAGTAAAGATAATCAAGTGAGCGCCACCACAATGATACAGTAAATTACCAAAACTGTTGAGAAATGAACCAAGCAGGAAGAGTGAACACCCCCGCAGGCACCACTCGGCAGATGACGGTGAAAGATGGTGGCCGTGTTACACTCCCCCAGCACACACACAGGACAGTCACCACCTTCGGATAGTAATTATAAACCACTAACAAAAGCCACACACTCCCTCAACACAAAGAGGCGACGACCAGGAACACAATAACATGAGATCACAGAGACGAGCAACACACTACTCCATGGCGTTGTCTCGATAAGGTCTTCGTGGAGGGGAGGGGGGATGGGGAAGGAGGATGAGGAGGAGGGAAGGAGGAGGAGGAGGAGGAGGAAGGAGGAGGAGGAAGGAGGAGGGAAGAGGATGGGGAAGAGGAGGAGGGAGGGAAGAGGGGAGGAAAGGAAAGAACAGGATACGTCTTCAAGTCAGGGTAGAAAAATCCTCGTTTAGATCTGGCAAGAAACAATCATAAAACACAAACACACGAGGGAAGGGGGGGGGCAGATTAGCGCAGACAACCAGCAAGCAGACAGATGAGGGAGGGAGGGAGGGAGGACAGGAACCACATGATAGATAGCTGAGAAGACAGACAGACAGACAGACGGACAGACAGACAGACAGACAGACGAGGTAGGTAGAGGTAGGGAAGGAGGAGTGGGGGGGGGGGTGGAGTAGTGTGGGGGGTAGACACAATCACTTTCACTTTCAGAGACAACTAGCAATGGTGTGACGGGACTGTGTGTGTGTGTGACTGAGTAGTGAGAGTGAGAGATCGCCACCTTGCACGCTCAACTCAATTCCCTCACCTTCCTACTCACATGTCAGCCTGTCCCACTTACCTACTTTATAACTCACCAACAAAACTATACTCCTCTCCCCACAGGTACAGTACATGCATTAGGCCGACACTGATAAAAAGGTTATTAAACACGGGTCATGGTTAAGCTATGAAGAGTATGTACTGTATAAAGCTTCTCCCTCAGTACATACCTACACTGGCTGCCACTACCAAGAACTGCACCAACAGTACCTGGAATAAGAAATATGACCATTAGTACACAGTTCCTTAAAACACGTGGGATTATTCCTCTAAAACACATAGCAGAGACATGATGATGATGATGATGAAGATGATGATGATAATGATGATGATGATGATGATGATAATAATAAAAGAAGAAGAATGTTTGTGTGACTGAAGAATTGGTCAACCACACATCCTTTCAGTTAGAACACTCTACTCCTAGCCACAGTTAAAGACACGTGTTACAGCCCCACAATAACATGGCTTGGGGGCCGAAGATAACAACGCGACATCGACAAAAATTACGAAAAAAAAAATTGCCCCTAGAAATTAATTATCCTACGACCATCTATAACTACACATTTCTTGATCCATCTCTGGGCTCACTAAACTAAACACCAGCCAAGGAATGAAGTTTTAACAGTGGGTGGGGTTTACGTAATGGTGAGTGGAGTGGTGAGTGTAAGTAGCCTTGCCCGGGACCACCACACTGTAATACACTGACTTATGATGACACACACTAACGTCGATAACAGTTCTCAAAGATGATCACATGGGGAATATTTTGGGGGCAAAATTTATGTAAAAAAAATGATGGAAATGTTATAAAAAGTCGAATGTGAAAATAATTTACAAAAGGAAAGACGGATATATTATGTTTGGTTAAAATCACCAGCTATTGATTCATGTCATCGTGTCCAAAAACAAATTAATAAACAAAAGAATAAATAACTTAACAAAAGTATAAATAAATAAATAACTTAACAAAGGTATAAATAAATAAATAAATATATACAGTACAACAATCACCTCTATCTTGCTCTTACAGTTGCAACTCCTGACTCGACAAAAAACTGAGAGGACAAAAACTTGAGTGACACACACACACACACACACACACATTGGTCACGAACATATGACCTCCTCCCAACACAACAGTTACCACCGGGGAGAGAGAGAGAGAGTGCATTCTCCCTCAACGTCGCGTGCATCCATCAACGTTGCGTGCATTCTCCATCAAAGTCGCCTGCACCCTCCCTCAACGTCGAGCGCATCCTCCCTCAACGTTGTCACGACCCCCACCGTTTACTGTGTGGGGTTGGCCGCGTGTACTGCCAGCCTGGGTCCTCCCTCTCTGCAACTGTTCGGACTGTCCTTCCTGCCTTGTTAATTCCCCCTTTCCCTCTCATCATTTTTCAAGTACATCTATCTTATTATAGTTCGACACACACAGGTAAATCAGAAGGTACAACAGCATGCACAGAATCAGTTCCTCTCTTTGTGACTATAAACAATGCCCACGACCTTCTCCTCCTCCTCCAGTCCTTCAGTAAGCGTGTCAGGTTGGAGCTTGATAGTGCTGAGGTATGCATACTGATGTCCTGCCCCACACACACACACACACACACACACACACACACACACACACAGTTTCTTCAAGGGCCAGAGTGGTTCTTCAGTGAGTTACTCTTTTAAACAGCCACATTGAAAGTCTAACCTAATAACGATGAAATAATAATTGTAAAAAAGTTTGATCTTCCTCTCACACTGTTGGTGGTACGCGTGAAGACACAAGTTGTTCACTGTAATATGACCATGGCTGTTGATACACCAGGACTAACATTTACACGACACTGTCACTAAACTCTTAAGCGTGGGAAGGTATACAGTCAGTACGTCTAATAGGAATGTACCAGACCATCTCCATATTCAGTTTCCAAACACATGGTTCCTGCAACACGATCAGTAATTATATTTGATTTAACGTGTAATGAGGAGCTTAAACGTGTTCCACTCGCCCATCATGCCGCTTAAACGTGTTCCACTGGCCCATCATGCCGCTTAAACGTGTTCCACTCGCCCATCATGCTGCTTAAACGTGTTCCACTCGCCCCTCATGCTGCTTAAACGTGTTCCACTGGCCCATCATGTCGCTTAAACGTGTTCCACTGGCCCATCATGCCGCTTAAAAGTGTTCCACTCGCCCATCATGCCGCTTAAACGTGTTCCACTGGCCCATCATGCCGCTTAAACGTGTGCCACTCGCCCAACCTGCCAACCACATCCTCATTTATACTATACCCACACCACAACCTCTCCCTCCCTCCAAGCTAGCCACACCCATGTTACTAACCACCACACCCTTGTCCACCCTACCTCCACGCCTGTATTACTTACCTTCCTTCTTAGACCACACCCTTTCCACCCTCAACCATCCTGCCACACCCATGTCCCTCCCTCCTCATGCTGTTACGCCACACCCTCCATCCTCATTACCAATCCTGTCATGCCACACCCTCTATCCTCATCCTTCCTATATCCATATCCTAACAAGCCTTCAGGGACACCCACACACACCTGAACCCAACACCTGGTGCCAGAACACTAACACCACCGAGAAAGAAAAAAATTGCCCACCACACAATTTTCCCGGTTAGGTCAGGTTAGGTCTGGTGTGATGAGATTAGGAGCAGAGATTAACTGAATTAGGATCTTGTTGAAGGATCAGCCATATTTTCTCCAGTTAGTCAAGCATAGGATAGGGTTAGGTTAGGATAGGTTAGGATAAATTAAGGTAAGGTAGATACTAAGATTTTTCTACACTACCTCGCCACTCTGCAGGTCTGACCAGGGTAGCAACAGCTGGAGAGAGAGAGAGAGAGGGGGGGGAAACAACCAACATCCGTAAAACTGGATCTTTAATCACACAATGTTAAAACACAGTAATAATTCTTCTTCTTCCTCTTCACACCTCCTTCATGGTCCAGGTCCTAGGTTCGTTTTCTTCTTCCCTCTACTCTATCTTCTCTACTTTCTTGCCTTCTCCCCTTCCTCATCTCTTTCTTCTTCCGTCATGTCTCTTCTTTTTCTTCTCCCGTTTTTTTTTCATTACGTTGCTTTCTTCTCCTCCACCATCCTCATCACCACCACCATCACCCACCACCATTGCCACACCACACACCACCACCCATTACCACCACCACCACCACCTCATCACCACCACCCATTACCACCATCCTCATCACCACCCTCTTCACCACCACCACACACCACCCTCATCACCACCACCCTTACCAACACCACACCACCCTCATCACCACCACCCATTACCACCACACACACCACCCTCATCACCACCACCCATTACCACCACCCCTCATCACCACCCCATTACCAACACCACACACCACCCCTCATCACCACCACCCATTACCACCACCACCCATTACCAACACCACCACACACCACCCTCGTGTTCCCAACCACACGAATAACTTTTGTCCTAAACCAGTTCGTCTTTAAAACTTTTGTGGTTGGACTAACACACACACACACACACACACACACACACACACACACACACACACACACACACACACACACACACACACACACACACACACACACACACACACCAACGTTTCGTGGTACTCTCCTTCCCTCATCTTTCACCTCCTATCCTTCTTCGGCTATCTTCCTCTTTCTCCTCTCACCTCTCCCTCTTCACTCTTTCCACTTTCTCCACTTCCTCCTCCTTCCCATCTCTCCTTCCTTAAGTCATTATTGAATTCATCTTTTTATTTCACATGATTAAAGAAGAGTTGATGAGACTCCTACCCACGCTCATCACACCATCAACCACACCCATCACACTACCAACCATGCTCATCACACTACCAACCATGCTCATCACACCACCAACCACGCCCATTACAACATCAATAACGCCCATCACCCCACCAACCACGCCCACCACACCATAAACCATGCCCACCCATCACACCACCAACCACGCCCATCACACAATCAACCACGCCCATCACACAGTCACCCAATACGGCAGAACCCCAACCAAGACGTCTCCACTACCCCCCTCCTCTACCCCTCTTACCTCCTCCCATCACCCCACCCCCCCCACCCAAGCCCTCGGGGAAGCAACAACCCACCAAGGTCAATGGGACAAAAAACAGAGAAGGGGGCAAGGCATCTTCTGCGTACCCTGCGGGACTCCACGACCTACCGCAGAGTGTGACGAGAGAGTTAGTGAGAGAGCGCATATCTGCAATACCCGTCAGGTAAACAATGAGACGAGTGAGTTAGCCACCCTCTCTCTCTCTCTCTCTCCTGGACCAAATCTAATATCGTCATCAGTGACAAACTCATTCCATTGTTCTGACACATAATACATTCAATAATTTCGTCACTTCCTATAAGCAAATAACTTTCACAACACTATCAATAATACGTAACAATGCGACCAGATGATTTCCTGTAACACAAAACCAACAAAAAACTTCTCACGTAGCAATCGGTTAGGTTAGGTTATTTTATCTTTGTTCCTCTCTCTAGCTTTTGTCTGGGGTGGTTCAAGGAACACACACACACACACACCTCAGGAGGAACGAGACAATAGGGATGGATGGGTAGATGGTGTAAGATCAGTGTAGAAAGTAACAGGAAAGGGCTAAAGCTGACCCAACATATACCAACACACAACTTAACACAATGATCACCAAGAAATGATAATTCGTGTTCTGAACCAATAGACACAACAGATGTATATAAACCTACTCTCCTCTTTCCTCCTCTCTCACTTACCTCCTCCCCCGCCTCTCACCTCCTCCCCACCCCCCCTTTTCTCATCCTTCCCTCACTTCTCACTCTATTCATCATCATTGTAGGCCACACCACGTCTCACCTACACACCTTCTGGAGGGTTACACAGCATCCCTAACCATTATATGCAAATCCGTCCGTCTGTATACATTTGTTTGTCTCTCTCTCTATCTTTCGTTTTAGCATTTACAGCTAAAACGGTGAAAGGATTCCAGAAGACAGCAACAATATTGAAAGAGAAGAGAGAGAGAGAAAGAAAGAAAGAGAGAGAGAGACAGTCAGTCAGTTAATCAATTATGGTAATCTCTCAACCTAATTAACACACACCTATTTCCTCAAGGTTGGATGTATACCTGAGGACTCACCCTACAAAAGAGAACAGAGAACATTATGTACAGGTCGTTATCATAAATGAATACTAAGCTCTCTCCTCCCCCCCCAACCACCTTTTTTCCATGTAGTTTACTTCCTGGGTTCATCTTACGACCCAACACACACACACACACACACACACACACACACACACAAAGCAGCTCCACTACCCAAGGTGAACAAACACTAGGATACACCAGTCAGGTTTATTATACTGTCTGAATGTTTCTAATTGTTCTTATAATTTAGTGGTATAATAAAAGTAACAACATCAACAATTATAAAATAATAATAGTAACATCATCAACGACAACGATACTACTAATAATAACAATAATAATAATAACCACAACAATAACATTATTAATAAAACAAAAATAGTAATAATAATAGAATAACAATAATAATAATAGAATAACAACAATAATAGTAGTAACAATAACATAAGAAAAACAATGATAAACAGTGGGAGGTAACCAGCACGTGGTATAAATATTTGTACGTCTGGTGTGGTGAGGTTAACCATGTGACGACCCTTCGCCATCAACACCTGTACTGTACCATTATGTAACCTTATCCACCACCTACTGTATCCCTCTCTCTCTCTCATTCACCACCTACTGTATCCCTCTCTCTCTCTCCACCAACACCTACTGTATCCCTCTCACTCCACTAGTATTCAACACCATTAAACACCTGTCAACACCATTAAACAACTGTCAACACCATTAAACACTATTCAACACCATTAAACACCTCTCAACACCATCAAACACGTCTCAACACCATTTAACACCTGTCAACACCATTAAACACCTCTCAACACCATTAAACACTATTCAACACCATTAAACACCTGTCAACACCATTAAACACAGCGGCCCTGTCCGTGACACTGATCACCCACCAAGACATGACTGGAATGCGTGTGTTGAGGAAGGCCAGGTGAGAGTTAATACATGTATACTGTCTACAATCACCATAATACATCATTATACATTAGACAAGGGAGTTTATGTATGCCCACCGTCTATGTATACATCATTATACATTAGACAAGGGAGTTTATGTATGCCCACGACCTATGTGCAGTATATCACCATTATATACTACAGGGTCTGGATATTTGTGATGCTGCTGCTGTTTTCCCTCGACAGGCGCGGTGGGGATAGGCTTAAACCAGGAGAACCGACACAGGATTAACAAGGATTCGTATGGTGAATTTTTCTCATAACTGGAGACCTAATCATTACTTACACGAACACATAACTCATTTACGATAAAACTTGTAAGTAATTAGATATTTAAAGACACCATCAGACTTCCCAGCGAGAGACTGATGTAGGTAAATATTGACTTAGGATCAGTTAAAGGATAAAATGTATGTGGTAAACTTGTGGGGATTCGAACCCAGGATAAATTAATGCAGTGTATAAGAAGAGAAATAAGACTCAGTTTCCGAAGATCATGATGTTATTACAGAGGTTTAGTTACCGCAAGACTGTAAGGGAAGGGGAGGGGCGGAGGGGTGGATGGGGAGGGGTGGATGGGGAAGGGTGGATGGGGCCGTGAGGGAGAGGGGGGTGATCAAGACAGGAACCAGAGAGCAACAATCATGAAGCACATCCTGGGGTTACATCACGAGGGGGTGGGGGGGAGGGGTCTAGGTGGGGGGGAGGAGGGGTCAGGAGCCAAATAGCACACCTCCACACTCCCTCAGCTCAGGTCACCAGTCAGTGATTTGTTGACCTTGTTGCGTAAGAGGAAGGAGGGAGAGGAGTTGCACAATACCATGATATAGTGTAGACTGTGGTGTATATACATCATGACTATATGGTGGTAGATGGTTGACTGCCTCTACGGTGGTGACGGGGCCCAGGGAGAACACAACCTATCATTATACTCAAGAAGAAGAAAGAGGGAGGAAAGAAAAAACAAAATTAAACAACTCATAGAATCTATAGAGCTCCTTAGAGACGATATGGCGGCCATACTCACAAACACACGATCTTCAAACCACCAATACAAACAAACTTTTATAGATGATGACCCATTACTGCAGTTCGTCTCGTCTCACCATGACTCAAACCCAACCAAGGTCCAGAGACGCGGAGAGTGACAGTCACGCATAATACTACTTCCTATCCTTCATCCAATGGTACTTACCTTACCTTACCCCCGCCCCCCCCCAAAAAAAATATAGATATAATAATAATAATCCTCAATACCATGACCCACCAAACCACAACCTTCATTATGTGTGTTGAGTTCAGGGAAGCAGCCGACTGTTAAAAAACACACTTGTATTTGGTATTACCTATTTCAGCAAGAGCTGGTGTTGTATACGAAGTCAGGATGTGTGTGTGTGTGTGTGTGTGTGTGTGTGTGCCGCGCCAGGAAAGACCTTCTACACGGGAGGCCGCCTTGCTGCTGCTGCCTTAGTGTGGGAGTGTGCCAACAGCCCCCTCCTCCTCACACTGACTGACTCATGCTTGCACGACCTACCCTCCTCTTCCTCCCCTGTACTTTCTCTCTCTCTCTCTCTCACACACACACACACACACACACACACACACACACACACACACACACACACACACACACACACACACACACACACACACACACACTCTGACTGGCACCTACAATAAAAAAAGACAAAAGAACGACGTATTACAGTCCTCCAAAACCACGAAAACTTATTAACTCCAAAACTTCACGGAAACAATAGCTCCCATACACAGCCTTCAACATTCTCGAGTGACTGACCAGAAGCAGTAGCCTTGATCACGGACATAAAATATTACTTCCATGTATTTTTACTTGTCTTCGTGAGGTTAATTTGACCCACACTTGACGAGACATGTTAACTCAAGACCAATACCAAACAAACACTTGCTGGTCTGACTAACCTTAATCCATGTTCATCTGACTAACGCTAATCCATGCTCGTCTGACTAACGTTAATCCATGCTCGTCTGACTAACGTTAATCCATGCTCGTCTGACTAACGTTAATCCTTAAGCTTCAATATTTGGCAAATGTGAAGAATAAATATCAATGTTTATTTGTATATTCTGCACTGTGTAAACTTGTTAGCTAATACTGAACTAATTTACTGCTAAACACACCACATTATTATTAACGATATCATCAGCTTGGATAAATAAGGTAATTGAAGATATCTTTGAAGTGACTGATATCCATACACTCAAGTCTGTCTACTACAGCTACGGTAAGCTTCCTGGAGCGTCTGTCTTAGAGGAACCACAGCCTCCAGGTACAACGTAACGAGTCTCTTAATTGGAACTAAACCACGGCCAATTTTACCACACCTAAGGGCGAGGATACAATAACCACCACATCAAGGTTACGGAAACATTGACCACCACGTTCGCTCTAGACTGTCGTGTGTGTGTGTGTGTGTGTGTGTAATTCATGAGGTTCGTCCCATCCACCAATCAATTAACCAAACCACCACCTTTATTTCACGTCATAGAAGAGAGAGAGAGAGAGAGAGAGAGAGAGAGAGAGAGAGAGAGAGAGTTCACCTACTCAAAAATAATAATAAAAATCGCCTCAAGGGGTATCGGAACACTCTTTTAAACAACTCAATCGTCGAGAAAAGTACGTCACACAAACCAGGTAACAAGTCTTTATTAAAATACAACTTGAAGGTTATTTCCCGGTAATGCTTGTATATTGTGATGATGGTGTTGGAGGAAGAGAGGGAGGAGGAAGGAAAAGGGGGGAGGAGGAAGGAAAAGGGGGAGGAGGAAGGAAAAGGGGGAGGAGGAAGGAAAAGGGGGGAGGAGGAGGAAGGAAAAGGGGGAGGAGGAAGGAAAAGGGGGAGGAGGAAGGAAAAGGGGGGAGGAGGAGGGGAGGAGGAGGAAGGAAAAGGGGGAGGAGGAAGGAAAAGGGGGGAGGAGGAAGGAAAAGGGGAGGACACAAAAAAGAAAGGGAGAAAGAAGAGAGAAGAAGAGTAGAACAAGAAGAGAGAGATTACCGGAGGAGTTAACAAGATGGACTCCAAGCACTCTCTCTAGTAAGGTAGGTTGACCTGGGCTGACTCATCACCTTCGTAACCCCATAACCACCCACTCAGTCACCCACCACTCACCCACCCACCCACTCACCCATCCAAGGTCCCTCCTCTCTCTCTCTCAAGTTTGTTTTACATTACAGTAGTTCCAGACAGCGACCATAAGGACCTGCAGGCAAGTACGTTCGTTGAAAATTATCCCCCCGCAAGGGATGATGATGTTGCAACGATCCGACTTGCCTTGTTGAAAGTTGAAGCACACACACACACACACACACACACACACACACACACACACACACACACACACACACACACACACACACACACACACACACACACACACATACGTCGACTTATCATCAATTAAGAAGAAAAAATTAACCCATGGTACTCAAATATTTCTCTCTCTGCCCACAGTCATTAGTTAGGCGACACAGGTGAGAAATGTGGCCCCAATTACCTTAACGGGCTCCACTGCTTGGGCACACCGGCACCTACAACATACATACCTTCCAGGAACGACAAATGCAAACACACTGGAAATAATTAATGAAGACACGTGAGGTGGTTCATTAGTGGCACAGGAGAGAGAGAGAGAGAGAGAGAGAGAGAGAGAGAGAGAGAGAGAGAGAGAGAGAGAGAGAGAGAGAGAGCCGACCTTCAAGAATGCCCTCCTCCCTCCCCCATCAAATATACTTCCTTCCTCAACTTTGGTCTGTCTGTCTGTCTGTGTCTTGGTGGTCCGGGAAGTGCAAAGGGGACAAAACCACAATATACTCTGCCTCCTCTATAAATATACAACACACACTCTCTCACACGTATAAAGTAGATGTCGCCGCCCAGGAGTTGGATTTACAAAGACAAGTCCATTCTGCCCGCTGTGAGTGATGCCAAGTGAACGTAATCTCAAGTCAATGTCCAATATCAATCTTGGGACGTTACTTCTGTATATATTCTTCAGCTTACAGTCAATCATTTAAGTGCGTTCTAACATCACGGATAACGAGAACAACTGTACGCAGGATACGAGAGAGAGAGAGAGAGAGAGAGAGAGAGAGAGAGAGAGACCTTGGTACACCCACCCACTAGTGTACTCTGATATGTAGTGCGGTTTCTCCCCTTACAACATTCACAACCTCTAAAAACCAGCGGCCTGTGGTTAACCTGTACCTACCTACACCACTCACTCTTGATATAACAGTCTACACACATTACACGGGTCGCACTATTGTTTGAGTCACCGCTAAGACATTCACTCACCGATACATCGCTACTTTTAATAATTTAGCGGTGGTAATTTGTTGGTTAAGTCATATACACAGTTAACCAGAACACACACACACACACACACACACACACACACACACACACACACACCACGCACGCACACACACACACACACACACACACACACACACACACACACACACACACACACACACGCACCACCCCCACACACACACACACACACACACACACACACACACACACACACACACACACACACACACACACACACATTGAGAGCTTATTACTATTAACCTACTAATACCATAACACTTACCATGCAGTACAGTTATTGGATATATAATTCATTCCATTTAATCCTTCACACCTGGCTATGATTAAACTAACACTAACATACATACACTCACAAGAAAAAGAAAATATATATATATTCGAGGGACTTATCTAACCTCCCACTCACACTTGCAGAGGCCCCCTGATATAATCGCTGGGTCACGCTGCCACATCAACAAAGTAAATTACTTATTTTTACCGATTTTTTTTTTTACCAGGTGAAATAAGTAAATAACTCCTTCCTTCCTGGTAAAGTGGTTAATATTTTCATGACCCTCAGAACACAAACACGAGAAGATTATTTTACACCAATACTTTTTTTTTCACCAACATTCCTGACTAGGGGGTTATTCTTGCCAGGTTAGTTACACGGTGGTTCCTCCTGAATTGTGTAAAAATAGTTATTGTATTCCACGTTCCTATTGGTTACTGAATGGAAGTTAATTTTGTACACCGACGGACGAAGAGTTAAACCTAACCTAACCAAACCCAACCTAATCTAACGTAACCTAACCTAACCACAAAAAAATATAAAGGCGCCTTAGACACATATTACCGTGAAGGAACATCACCACCGCAGCAACACAAGTAAATGATGAGAGAATTTTCAGCACGTGACGCAAAGAAGTGATGGTGTAACTTCTCTGAACACACACACACACACACACACACACACACACACACACACACACACACACACACACACACACACACACACACACACACACACACACACACACACACACACTGTAATTATTTCTTCACAACAACCAAGGTCACAAACACTTGCCAATTTCCAGAAGTTACACGCCCACCATCACCACCATTATCCACCACCATCACAATTCCCACCAAGACCAACAACCACTATCCCCCAAGACCACCAACCACCAAACACGGAGAGAAACCCACAAAACAAGAGACTATTATAAATCTTCAACAGGAAATGACAACAAAGAATAATTACATGTATGTACAAGTCATTGATGCTTTACCCCGTCACTCTTCCTCCTTATGACACAACTGTTGATAATTGTAAACATTAAAGCTATAAAAATAATAAAATGGTCACCTTACAACACCTCCCACCCACCCCTCACCCCAGCCCACCCTCACAACAGCCCACTCCACCCACCCTCACCCCAACCCACTCAACCCAAGACCACCCCTCACAACAGCCCACTCCACCCACCCTTCACAACAGCCCACCCACCCACCCTCACCCCACCCCAGCCCACTCCACCCACCCTCACCCCAACTGTAATATAAAGCACAATATAGATCTTACTGTAACCAAGAACCAGGTCAGGGAACCAATCAGACGTACGTACAAGTCACCACCACCTGACCAAGGAAAGTAATTTGCCAGTGATATTTTTTTTGCTAACTTATTCTTGCCGACATAACCTAACCTACAGTACGTTCATGAAAATAACCTAACCTAACCCAAACAACTTTACCTAACCCAAACAACTTTACCTAACCCAAATAACTTCACCAAAACAACCTAACCCAGTGACGAGGTGTTCTACAAGTGTATCCAGTATTCACGGTCTTCTTAAATACTTTCACATGTCGACGTGGAACATATGTCAACATAACAACGACGGCAGCAACTATATAAATGACGTCCCACTAACGACGCAAATACTCTCCTGCAGGCGAGCTGACGGTGATTTCACACACGTACGGCAGGTGAGGCCTCGTAAAACACACCTGTGAATTATATATAAAGGCTGATGAGCAGTAAGGGACTGCTCACGCTACTTACCTTCACATACTGTACATACATTACACACCATCACCAAGGCTCACCCACGCGCACCACAACACCTCCCCATCCCCCACACGGCACCACAACACTCCCCACCCACGCGCACCACAACACCATCCCCCCACACACGGCACCACAACACTTTCCTATCCCCCCCACACAGGCACCACAACACTCCTATCCACACACGCCCACCAACACTCCCTATCCCCACACACGGCACCACAACACTCTCCCTACCCCCCCAAACACACGGCACCACTAAGCAATGGGTCGAGTGACAGACGAGCTTAATAAGGGAAACGATAATGATTGGCAGCCGGTAGTCTTATTATCCAACTCGCTCCATAAAGAGACCAATTTGGATGGGAAGTATATGGGCCAGTTAACCCGACCACAACCACCAGTGTAGGCCCTTAACCTAGCCGCCGGGAATGTGATGTAAGACTAACCAACTTTAACCTGAGTCCAATAGCAGTTATAAATTTGTAAATAGAGTCAATGACATAATTCCAGGTTGGGTGAACGTTAACCTGATCACTCACACACTTTGGGAGGTGTTGAAGAGGGGCAGAGAGTGAGTGTGTCAGTAGGGAGGAGGAGGTTTGCGTGGCTACATTTATTGCCCATGTCAAGGAGCGTGTTTATCCCCCTGTTATTACCCACGACACACAAGGTCTGGCCTCCCTGTGTGCCTTCTCATCACCTTGCCAACAACACACACACACACACACACACACCTCGCTGGCTGGTTGGGAAACGTCGTAATGCATCTCGTGAGAAATATTTTTGTGTGCATTTATATCACGAGACGTGTACACAAACGACGATTATCACCATGACGACCCCCCAGTGACGCATCCGACAATATATGAGGGAGACATAATAATTACAACGCAACAAGATTAAAACAATAATAATAAGAGTACATGCACACAGTTCTCGTGAGAATTTTTTTTATTACAGTATCTTCTAGCTGCATCTATCAACTCATTTGTATAACAAGATAAACAAACACGAGAGAGAGAGAGAGAGAGAGTTCACCTCCAATGAATAAATTGAAGTGTTAGTGAGGAACAACTAACATTAAATGGTCTTTTCTGCCTGGCAACATGCACTGCACCACACCTATATATTCAACACAAAGGCTCCACCGCCGCTGAAATACGTTATTCATTTTTCACTCACGAAACACAGGAGTGAGTTCGCAGGAAAAAATTATGTTTCAATCCGACAGGGGCAAAACTCGTAAGCGATAAATGCGCGCGCGCGCACACACACACTGCACAGTACAGTGGCGTCGCCACTCTACAAACAAAAGCTCCAGTGATACTTAAATTCTGGAGACTTTATTTATGACTAAATCTTGTATTTTTACATTAACGGCTATTGTTCAATATTACTGTATTGTCAGGAACGTCACAGTCTAACAGTGTAACACCATAAATAATGTTGCTTGAAACACTGACATTTGAAATTTTAATACTACAATTATTAAAGTTTCTTTGAATAATAGACATTCTGTATAGTGTATGTATGTGTGTGTATATATATATATATATATATATATATATATATATATATATATATATATATATATATATATATAAAGAGGTAACAATAGGTAGGTTTAAAAAAGCAGGAAGAGGATCGGTGTCTCAACTAAGGAAGTAAGTTCCGTATTTGTTTTCCGGCGACGATGCTGCAACACCCCCACCTCGACCCGCTGGTGGTGGTGGAGAAAAAGCCGTAGCGTTACTTTAAGGTGCACTGCCGGCCACACTGACCTCCAGGTGGGAAAAGAGCGAGGTCACTTGTAGGAGGTGAAAAATTCCGTGGGAAGGAGATGACGGGAAGTGACACGACGCCGCCGTTGCCACCATCACTGCCGTTACTACCACACCTGCTGCTACCATCATCACCACGATCAGCCTCCGCTATCACCATCACCAGTAAAACACGTGACCTGCTGTTTTCACCATCGCCTGTAGCTACACTTGGTGAGTCTGCTCACCTTAACCTGCAGCACCACACCACTCACCCCCGCCGCCATCACCAAGAAGGCATCGTTGTAATTCTACGGGTTACCTTTTCACTCCTACAAGCCGGGTCGGAGGTACTGCCATGGTTAGTATAGTATTCAGCAGGTAGTGAGCCCCATTTGGCAAGCTGCCAGTCTACTAAAGCGTTGTTCCACCGTAGGAGAGAACACCTGCTGCGTTACCTGTGTACCAGACTACAGTGAGTGTACAAATAGGCAACCCGGTCCTTCCTTGGGGCAGAGAACACAACCATATGCTTGTGATAGCAACGCTCTATCACCGAGTTAGACAGTCATGTACTACTGTCATCAACATTTTAGTATTTCGAGTAAAGGAATTCGTGTTTATGGAGGTTGAATGTTTATAACCAACCAAACTGCAGAGTGACTGAGTGAGTGAGGTGCTGTACTGGAGAGACGGATGTGGAACTCCCCACAAGGTCCTGTAATATTGGGATGGTGCAGCTTCACCATGACAACTCTTGGTCTAACATCCTGTGTGGGCTCTCTGGACAAACTCTTACACAAGCTAATTTGTACGTTACTCCTACCTATCCTAAGATACCTTGACATCTCTAGATTAAACTTATTTTTATCCTAAACAAACATAATCTAACCGAGCCAGCTAAATATAACAAGGTATTTTCACTTAAATATATCTAATAAGATTTTGTCTAACATTGATGGGTTTGGGATTATGTCCACAGGGAAAACGAATTACTATGGGGATGAGCACCAGTGACTACACCACGCAGTCCTCCACCAGGAACCACAGAGCGTCTCCACAAATATCCGGACCCAGAGCTTGGTGTAGCCCGACTAAACCATAGATAGTCCTTTCCATGGGAGACTGATTGTGGTATTTACATCCCTAGCGACACAACAGCTTAGTTAGATCACATGTCGCCCATATAGGACACCCTTCCCATTGTTCAGTACGTGTATAGAACAATCTAGAATCCTAACCAAATACAAACTTACAAACGAACATACAGTAACTCAGCGCCGTAAAACAGAGCAACTTTATCAGAGCTTAAATCATACGCTTGGTCATAATACTTACACAGATAACAATGGTGCAGTGAGACAAGGTAATTACATGGTTGAGACTGTTAAACATCAAGTCCCGCCACACAACCAATTGTCATTTGAACTCGATATAGCTTATTACTGAAGTCAATACTGTATCTATATATCTATCGGTGTATCTAGCCAGTGAATGAGTAAGTGAGCAAGAGAGTGAATGAGTGAGTGGATGAATGAGTGGGTGAGTGAGTGAATGGGTGAAAATATGTGCGGTTTACATAAATAAGTACTCGTAAGTATGTAGCTATGCCGCGTCGCTGCCCCATAAACACTTCAACCTTCAGACAGGTGTGGACAGGTAGGTCATTTATTACCTGGCCCAAGCTTAACCCTCTCGCCCCCACACCACCAACCCTCTGTGCAAACAAAATTAAAATAAAACAAAACTGACAAATATTCATGAAGCACAGCGTAAAGACAAGATAACCACACGACAACGAGTAACCACGGCGACAAATGATAACCACGACGACAACGATATAACCACGACGATAACGATAACCACGACGATAACGATAACCACGACGATAACGATAACCACGGCGATAACGATAACCACGACGGCAACGATAACCACGACGACAACGATAACCACGGCGATAACGATAACCACGACGATAACGATAACCACGACGACAACGATAACCACGACGACAACGATAACCACGGCGATAACGATAACCACGACGATAACGATAACCACGACGACAACGATAACCACGGCGACAACGATAACCACGGCGATAACGATAACCACGGCGACAACGATAACCACGACGACAACGATAACCACGGTGGCGACACAACGATAACCATGACGACAACGATAACCACGGCGACAACGACAACCACGGCGACAACGATAACCACGGCGGCAAATGATAACCACGGGCGACAACGATAACCACGACGACAACGATAACCACGGGCGACAACGATAACCACGACGACAACGATAACCACGGCGACAACGATAACCACGGCGACAACGATAACCACGGCGACAACGATAAACTATCCACGGCGACAAACACAACCACGACGACAACGATAACCACGGCGACAACGATAACCACGACGACAACGATAACCACGGCGACAACGATAACCACGGCGACAACGATAACCACGGCGGCAACGATAACCACGGCGATAACGATAACCACGGCGGCGCAACTGATAACCACGGCGACAACGATAACCACGGCGACAACGATAACCACGACGACAACGATAACCACGGCGACAACGATAACCACGACGATAACGATAACCACGGCGACAACGATAACCACGACGACAACGATAACCACGGCGGCAACGATAACCACGGGCGATAACGATAAATCACGGCGACAACGATAACCACGGCGACAATGATAACCACGGCGACAACGATAACCACACGGCGACAACGATAACCACGGCGACAACGATAACCACGGCGATAACGATAACCACGGCGATAACGATAACCACGACGACAACGATAACCAACACGGCGACAACGACAACCACACGGCGATAACGATAACCACGGCGATAACGATAACCACGGCGATAACGATAACCACGGCGATAACGATAACCACGGCGATAACGATAACCACGGCGATAACGATAACCACGGCGATAACGATAACCACGGCGATAACGATAACCACGGCGATAACGATAACCACGACGACAACGATAACCACGGCGACAAACGATAACCACGGCGATAAACGAAATCGATAACCACGGCGGCAACGATAACCACGGCGACAACGATAACCACGGCGATAACGATAACCACACGGGCGATAACGATAACCACGGCGATAACGATAAATCACGGCGACAACGATAACCACGGCGACAACGATAACCACGACGGCAACGATAACCACGGCGATAACGATAACCACGGCGACAACGATAACCACGGCGACAACGATAACCACGACGGCAACGATAACCACGGCGACAACGATAACCACGACGGCAACGATAACCACGGCGCAAAGATAACCACGGTGACAACGATAACCACGGCGACAACGATAACCACGACGGCAACGATAACCACGGCGATAACGATAACCTTCTATGACAACGATAAACCACGGCGACAACGATAACCACGGCGACGATAACCACGACGGCAACGATAACCACGGCGATAACGATAAAATCACGCGACAACGAGCAACCACGGCGACAACGATAACCACGACGGCAACGATAACCACGGCGATAACGATAACCACGGGCGACAACGATAACCACGACGACAACGATAACCACGGCGATAACGATAACCACGGCGATAACGATAAACTACGACGGCAAACGATAACCACGGCGATAACGATAACCACGGCGACAACGATAACCACGACGACAACGATAACCACGACGGCAACGATAACCACGGCGATAACGATAAACCACGGCGACAACGACAACCACGACGACAACGATAACCACGACGACACCATAACTACGACGGCAACGATAACCACGGCGACAACGATAACCACGACGACAACGATAACCACGACGGCAACGATAACCACGGCGATAACGATAACCACGGCGACAACGATAACCACGACGACAACGATAACCACGGAGACAACGATAACCACGGTGGCGAGCAATCGATAACCACGACGGCAACGATAACCACGGCGACAACGATAACCACGGCGACAACGATAACCATACGGCGACACAACGATAAATCTCACGACGGCAACGATAAACCACGGCGACAACGATAACCAACCACGACGATAACGATAACTACGGCGACAACGATAACCACGGCGATAACGATAACCACGACGGCAACGATAAACCACGACGACAACGATAACCACGACGACAACGATAACCACGACGATAACGATAACTACGGCGACAACGATAACCACGGCGATAACGATAACCACGGCGACAACGATAACCACGACGACAACGATAACCACGACGATAACGATAACCACGACGGCAACGATAACCACGGCGACAACGATAACCACGACGACAACGATAACCACGACGACAACGATAACCACGGCGACAACGATAACCACGACGATAACGATAACCACGGCGATAACGATAACCACGACGGCAACGATAACCACGACGACAACGATAACCACGGCGACAACGAGATAACCACGGCGACAACGATAACCACGGCGATAACGATAAAGCAACCACGGCGACAACGATAACCACACGACGACAACGATAACCACGACGATAACGATAACCACGACGGCAACGATAACCACGGCGACAACGATAACCACACGACGACAACGATAACCACGACGATAACGATAACCACGGCGACAAACGATAACCACGACGACAACGATAACCACGACGATAACGATAACCACGACGACAACGATAACCACGGCGACAACGATAACCACGACGACAACGATAACCACGACGATAACGATAACCATGATAACGATAACCACGGCGACAACGATAACCACGACGAAACAACCACGACGACAACGATAACCACGACGCGATGTAACGATAACCACGGCGACAACGATAACCACGGCGACAACGATAACCACGACGACAACGATAACCACACGGCGATAACGATAACCATGACGAGACAACGATAACCACGACGACAACGATAACCACACGGCGATAACGATAACCACGACGACAACGATAACCACGACGACGATAACCACACGGCGACAACGATAACCACGGCGATAACGATAACCACGGCGACAACGATAACCACGACGACAACGATAACTACACGACGATAACGATAACCACGACGGCAACGATAACCACGGCGACAACGATAAATCCATTAGACGACAACGATAACCACGACGATAACGATAACCACGGTACACAACGATAACCACGACGCCAACGATAACCACGACGATAACGATAACCACGACGACAACGATAACCACGGCGCACAACGATAACCACGCCGACGACAAACGATAACCACGACGATAACGATAACCACGGCGATAACGATGCAACCACGGCGACAAACGGATAACCACGACGACAACGATAACCACGACGACAACGATAACCACGACGACAACGATAACCACGGCGACAAACGATAACCACGGCGATAACGATAACCACGACGACAACGATAACCACGACGACAACGATAACCACGGCGACAACGATAACCACGACGACAACGATAACCACGGCGATAACGATAACCACCACGACAACGATAACCACGACGACAACGATAACCACGACGACAACGATAACCACGGCGACAACGATAACCACGGCGATAACGATAACCACGACGATAACGATAACCACGGCGATAACGATAACCACGGCGACAACGAGATAACCACGGCGACAACGATAACCCACGGCGATAACGATAACCACGACGTGACAATTATAACCATGGCGATAACGATAACCACTATGACAACGATAACCACGGCGATAACGATAAACCACGGCGACAACGATAACCACGACGGCAACGATAACCACGGCGATAACGATAACCGGCGATAACGACAACCACGACGGCAACGATAACCACGGCGATAACGATAAACCGACGGCGACAAACGATAACCACGACGGCAACGATAACCACGACGACAACGATAACCACGGCGACAACGATAACCACGGCGACAACGATAACCACGGCGACAACGATAACCACGGCGACAACGATAACCACGACGATAACGATAACCACGACGACAACGATAACCACGGCGATAACATAACCACGGCGATAACGATAACCACGGCGATAACATACCCCAACTACGACAATAACGCACCTAAACCAATACAATGCAATAGACTAAGATAACCCAATAAAGGTGACAAGACTTTAATTATCGTGTTTATATTTCCACCTGACCGTCAATGCATTTAATCTGGGCCACTCGCTACTACGTCACAGATAAATGCGCATTATATTTAACGTCAGAATTAGATTTAAAAAAAGAGTCAACGCATCGAAACTACGCTCAAGGCAATACACTGAAGATAAACAGTTGAGTGAAGGCAAAATTATCACCATGAGAGTGGAGTGTAAAGGCGGCGTGGAGAGGAAGGGGAGGGGAAGAGAGAGAGGAGGATACGGAGAGGGGTAAGAGAGAAGGGAGATGATGAGGAGAGAGAGAGCTGCACGGCCCATTCAAGCACTTCATGAAGGCGAAATGAAAAAATATATACAGTATATAATCACCAAGGTTCCCGCCGTCACCCGACACTGACTTGACTAAACGTCCATCAAGTGAGAGAGAGAGAGAGAGAGAGAGAGAGATGACGATTAGCACCGCAACTTATATCACCAAGAGATTAGTCACCTCAACGCCAACCAAACCTAACATATCCTATTCAAACCCAACCTCCCTTGTAGCGTTTGAATTATCTGGTGAAATAAGCTGGAGTGACTAATATTCAACTCTTTTCTCAATGTCCTCCTTATTGGTAATTTCTCAAGACCAGTCAACACATCCTCCATACAGAAAGTTCATAATAATGTCTTTCAATATAGTAAGGAAAGATGGGAAAACAGACTGCAGAACACCGGACACGTGAGAAAGAGGACGGGTAGGGGCAGACAGGGAACGGAGAATGGGAGATAAAAGAAAATGGAGGATGGGAGTAATCAGTGGGGGGAAAAAAAGGTTTAAAAGTTGACAGAAAGAATGATAGAAACTGACAGAAAACTAATAAGTGACAGTAGACAAAAAATAAATTGACGTTGGGAGCAAATGAACAGAAACAAACAGATTAAAGATTATTAAAAAAAAACTGATGTAATATGACAAACAACAATGACATTAGACAAAATTAAAAAGGGAGGGAAGTGAGTGGACAGAGAACAGATAGTGGTGGACAGAAAACGGATGATAGCTGACAGATGGACAGCTTACGCCCCCTGGTGGGAAATCTCGCGCCATCTCCCCCACAAGCGACACACCACAGCATATACACCAACCTTGCCACTTTCACTAAATCTCTGGGCTTTAAATTATGCAATAAAATAAATTAATCCACTAAAATTAATCAGGAAATTGGCATAAAATTGGCGGAAACACGGAGCCTGGTTAAGGACGGCGGAGAACGGAAGGAACTTGTGGGTGTGCGGTCGTTCTTGTACCCTCACAACGTCATAATCAGGAAGTGGGTGTTTTTACCGAGCCAGAGAGGGGGGGTTGAGGCAGCGCGGGTCGTGTGGACGGGCTCCTAGCAAGGTCGACTGTTAATAAGGGCTACACTTAACTCACGCCCTCCCTCCCTCTGAGAAACAGCTACGCCAAGGCGGAAGCGACAAGGCGGAAGTCTGATGTCTTACGTAATGATCTAACACCACTGGCGCGCTGGTTCTAACCCAGAGGTGGTGACCATCAAGGTAATGTGGCTCTTGTTAAACAAATGATACCCTCACAGCCACACCTGTTATTTAAATCTAAAAACACCAAGAGACATAAACCCTAATCTCATACACGCCACCCTAATTTCTTCATTAAACAGGTAACAAAAATAATACGTCAAACACACACACACACACACACACACAGATAAATATTTACTTTTACCCCACTCTTTCCCCACAGAAGCACAGGGATGTTGAAATAAAGTTGTGTGCTCGCGCCCCGTGTATAAATAGGTGTTTGCTTGTGTGTATAGATATTTGTGTTCCCGCGCTCAACTGATATTGGACGGGAGGACATACCTGTTATCACTATGTGCGGACCTGCTCATTTTTGGCTGTTGGGGGAGAGTATGAATATCCCCTTTGTTTTATTTCATTCATTTACGTAATGTGACTAGTTTGACCAAGTAATGATCACTGGCAGCGATAACCTGCACCCAAAAACACCTCACTTGCGAGAAACATGCATCAGTCAGGTCAGGCAGGGCGAGCACTGGGCTGACTAAATAGTTACATAAAAAGACAATTCATAACCCGACTATGGAGAAAGTCAGGCGTACATTTAAGTAAGACCTTAATAACAGACACAGTAAGGCGTCACCTTATATACCAACTTTCACTAAGCGGGTGAAAGGACCTTCCAATACACTTAAACTTTCCCTCCTTTGTAGGGCGTGGGCGACGGGGACCAGTAACCCGACCCAGAATGACCTCGTCAATGACCCTTTAAATGTCACGTGTCAGAAACACGGATAAGGTGACTGGTGATCACAGTGAGTGACCCAGTCAACGAGGTTCACTGTACAACACACAATGTGGCCTTCTATATCATCTAGTGGTGGTGGTGCCTTACCCTCCACCACACTCGCTCACAACAATGACAACACAACTTTTTCATATAAGATAAGCGGTGACATTTCTTTTTTACCATCACCTCAGTTCGGGGTCTTGATCTTGGACTACTAATTCATGCGTCAAGTTTATTTTATTTGGCGGAACATTTCCACTGAAGTTGAACACAATTCCAACGATTCCCTGGTCTGCACGGCGATCATAACACACATTACAACCACGGAAATTTCTTAAAAAGTCGTAACCCTCCCCCCTCAAATATTAATCCTAGGCACCATCGTGATGTTTGGCCTATATCACGATGTGATTCAGGTCATGACCACACCACTTACAGGTGAAAATTCTACCTGGCACCAGTACAACCGCCGTCCTTTGTTCCCCCAAAGTCACCCTGCCGCCGCCACAACCTTCCACCCCCCTTTGTATTTCTCCTCCAGCCTATAACCTTCACTTATTTAAATCTCACGTCTGCCTGTTTCTTCTGACCTAAACTTATGATTTCTTCCTTTCTATACTTCCTTCCTTACTTCGTCTGACCTAAACTTATCCCTCCCACCTTTCCTTCCTTCCTTCCACCTGCCTGCTTCTGATCTAAACTGTCGCCAAAACTAGTAAGGCTATCACATGAAGATTCGACCCTCCTGCTTATTCCATATGAAGATTAACCACCGTAACGTCGAACCTAACCCCCTAGGTCTATACAACATTAGCATCATTAAGCTTGGGGTGAAATAAACAGTAAATAAGCTGGGTGAAATAAACTGGGTGAAAGAATCTACCGATAAACCATCAGTTACAAATTGAATTCTTGACCAATTAATTTTGCGTCCATCAACATCATTTATGTAACATCGTGGTGAAGTACCTGTATGTCAAATAAGAGCTATAATAAACGAGTCAACATCCATTACTACTGATACAAGATGGATGATGCTAAGTTTTCCTCCTCACACACAATTCTCATCTTAGTCATGTCAGGAAACCATTAACAACAATAGAGGATAAAAAATTGATTAAATATCTTGTGGTTCAAATAAAATACAGGTGTGTGTGTGTGTGTTTATAGGTTTCCTGTTGTACTGATATGAAAAACTCCTAACCTAACCACTAACAAATCTATAAAGCCTAATACCTGACAAACTTCGTCCTCTTTCCATAATTCATCGTCTTTCTATTTCTTGCTTCATCTTATATTATTCTTTCTTCTCCTTAGCCTCTTCTGTTTACTTTTTTTTTTGTGCGCGCGCGAGATGTTTTACGACGAGCAACAAAAGTGAGATTACTTTCACTTTCATTTTCCTCAGCTATCGTAAACCTGGCCGGGGGAATCACCATTTTAACACCTCTCCGCCATTTACTGTTTACCTGCGTGGTGCAAATTAGTGAAACCTCCATATAACGAACTTCTCTTTCCATATAATCCGTTAGATGGGAGGGGTGGGGGGGGTTTCACATCTAACGGTACCTCGGGATAAACGGACTTTCCTCTCCATGTAATCTGTTAAATAGAGGTCTCACTGTACACCATCTGTTTACCTCTTGACTATATACACATAAGAAGTACCAAGCGATCATTCACATTTTTCTGACAGTTAATCAATTCTTTCTGCCACAAATAAAAATAACATCTACTTTACATTTCTTATCTAACTACATTACTAATATCCAAATGCCAAATCCACCTATCTAACCTAACCTAAAGATCCATGTATTCAATAAGCTGTCATCTCTTGATAATGTGTATCTAATATATAACTACTTAAGCAGCTTTCCGCATTAAATGGTGTGAGACATTAAGCAGAACAGTCTAACGTGGGGTTGGAGCTAGGTGGGGGAAGTGAGGGGATTTATGGCTTAATGTTCCTGTGGTATATACAGTACTGTACATGACACCGGAGAGTCATAGACAAATAGTGTTGACCTACATCAACTCAATCTCCCACTCCTGCACCAAGATGCAGGTGACTGAGAGAGAGCAGAGGAGACTAATGATTAGGAACAAGATATAAGAGAGAGGGAGATTGACGAAGTGGCGACTAAGGCCCACGACGATGTGAGGTTTATTAAATGAAGGAAAACTAAGACAACACAGGAGATCAGAAGATAAAGTGATCATCCAACATACTTAACAACAAGGCATAATAATACAACATCAACCTGAGATTCCTAATGTTATGCACCTGTCGGGAACTTTCCTTTCCAAACAGTTACTGATAATATGAATAACAATACATAACGATAATAGCAGTAATAATTAAGATGAGCCTCAGACACACAAACAGTATGTCATTAGAAAACAAATGACATAAGCATAGCTAATTATAAAATGAGTGACACACCTAATTAGAAAACATCTGACGTGTTTATGATCAGTAAACAGCTAACATAAATACAATTAGAAAAGTGAAATGACAATTGTTTGGAAACCTAATTATAAAAAAAGTCTAGTGTATATCAAGCGCACAGGGGTAGCAGCATCAACCACTGACTTAACAAGGCAGGTAGGTTATGCTGAACTGCTCTGGGTCCAACAAACTTATTGGAGAAACAGAAGCTAAAAATGTCACCCTGTAAATGTACAAATATTATGAGACAAGATTCAAGATTTCATTTCTCTACAACTCTGGATGATTGCTTAAAAAAGACAAAGTTCAATATCATTCTAGATGAATCTACAGATATTATTACTGAGAAGCAGTTAGCAATTTGTGTTTCCTTTTGTGATTAGCAGAAGTGTGAAGCTGTTACAACCTTTTATGACATGGTATTGGTGGAAAGGAGTGATGCCAAATCCCTCAATGCACCTGTACTAGGTACTGTACTGTACAGTATTCTGTAATTTAGATTTTTTTCGGAAAAGAATACACTATTCCTCTACAAAATATGATTGAGTTCTCTTTGGATTCATTAATGTCATGTTTGGAGAGAACAAAATTGTTACATCTTTCATGAAAGCAGAGCTGCCTCGGGTAGTTATTGTTCGCTGTAACTGTCTTGGTCCTAAGGGTCCCGGATTTCTGGGTCTATACCTGAACTCTATTCTAATGTCTGCTTATTTTGTGGCTGCAAGCCAAAAGACCATTACACTTTCTATGTAACTCAACATCATATGCCAATTAATAAAAAAAAGTTACTAGACTTTCACTGTACAGTACAATAGTGAGGATGGTCTACAGTACAACACAGTGAAGATGAGTCAATTAAAATACTGATAATAAAGGACAGGTAATTATAACATTCTTAGAACCTGTACAGTAACCTCTCTATCACATAATTAAGTTCTTATGAGACTACAGTACTGCACATTTTCATTATATATATATATATATATATATATATATATATATATATATATATATATATATATATATATATATATATATATATATATATATATATATATATATATATATATATATATATATATATATCTATGAATAAGACCCAGGTGGAAATTGAAACTGAACCCAAATGCTACTTTTCACAAATTAACTGTGAAAAAATTCATAGGTACAGTACAGTATCTGTAACATAATTGTAACTCATATGCAAGTAAATTTTACAATTAATCCCAATTTTTTTTTTAATACCTGTACATACTGTACCGGTTTATTATTCCTAAAATATATAAGTCAAATATCCAGATATTTCTGATGATACATAAATTTGAAGTTATAAAACAAACTGCCTTTTACCAGAAATTTGGCATGAAAGACTTGTACAGTACAGTACAGTATATGCCATCGGTAAATCAGTGGTAATGAGCAGGCCTCTCACTAATGTGTCCCGGGTTCGATCCCAGCCCAGGTCAGATTAGAAGGATGTTTTCCAGTGTGACCCTACCAAACATCGCTGGTTTTCTCTAGGTACTCCTGTTTCCGCCTGTACTAACACCAGGCACTAAAAGTCATAACAAAGAACTAAGCTCTAAAAAAAAAAAAAAAAAAAAATTGAGAGTACCGGCATATATTAATAAACCAGAGCGATGCTTCAACAAGGGTAACTGGATCTTTCATATAATAAAGCAAACTTCTCTTTTATCTGTTTAATAAGTGTCTTACAGAGTTGTGACAATCTCTTCGCTAACACCACTGGAAAATTCTTATGTGATGTGATATCATTATATAGCAAATACAGTAGCTACTACACTAATTAACATTTGAAACTTAGTAATACAGCATACTGTAGCTTATAGTGTACAGGTACCACACATATTAAATGAACAAATATGTATATATAAAATAGTAGGTGCTCCACTCCTTACGAACAAGTTACGATCCTGAGGCTTGTTCGAAAGTCCAACTTTACTCTAGTGGATACTGAACATATTGTAAAAAAAAAAAATAGTGGGTGTTTAGTACTGTATCATCAGATCATTCACTGAAGGCAACACAACAAGTGAGAAAAACAAATCAAGATGTGGGAATTATAAAGCATACTTTGAATACAAGGACAGGCAAATACTCCTTCAACTGTACAAATCTCAAGTACGTCTCAGTCTGGATTACTGTGCACAGGCAAGGAAGCCTTGCCTCCAGAGACACAAAACATCCCTAGTAAAGATACAACACAGAGCGACTAAGATGATTCCAGAACTGTGTCATCTCTATTATCCAAGTACGAGAGGAATTTGAATAGGTATAGTATGGTATTCATTGAGAGTACAGCACTGTACTTCATAACTTACCAACTGACCCCTATAACATACAAAAAATCCTTTGTTTAAGGTTGTACAGTACAGTAATACTGTAATCAGTTTGGATCCTTCCCTGGTCCCTGAGGTACAGTACTGTACACTATCAACAGAAACTTTCCAACACCTGGGCACGACGGATGTGAGAATGAGTAGAATGGGGCTGGTCATCTGGGAATGGTTTAAGATACTTCGTTCATTTTTCAAATTGCATAGTGATTATAGCGTTCAAGAAGTTTTTGGTGAGTGTAGAAGCTACATATAAAATAGACACAGTATCTCTCCAGATACTTTTATCATAATGTAGTTAAAAAAAAGTAATTATGCAAATGGACAAAAAATAATTTGGTATTTTGGAAACATGAAGCGTGTCAAGCCTTTTTGTTTTTTTACACGTGTCACATAAGTACATTGAAAGCATTTTGTTTTATAAATGTATTCATCTTAACTTTAATAGACTGTAAACAGAAGTACAGTACAGTATTAGTTTTTTACCACAAAGTGGTCAAGTATTGGTCAGTGGTATGGTACTGCACTGGTACACTTAGCTACTTGGCATCCTGCCATAACTAGAAATAAAGTCACAGGATAAAATTAAACTTTCCGTGCTGAGTCTTTTCTCTTCATTTAACCTTACAAAATGCAGTGTTCTATTCATTAAGATATATTTAAATAAATTTCACGAAATTAAATACGTAATTCAGGTAAAACTGAAATTCAAATCAAATCTAACCTAACTTCATGAATCTCAATGAAGCTTGAATAATTAATGCATGCCTTCAAAAATATTAAATAAAATTAACATTAAATAAAGAATGAACATACATGCTGAATTCTGTTAGTGACAGAATGAATACTGAAAGAATTTTCTGACTCCTACAATACTGTACTGTACTGTAATGTAGGACCTGATCCACAACACTTTTCCTTGCTTAACAGCTTTATTTTCGCTAATAATTGTTGTGTACTGATAAAATATGAACAAACATCTCCATATTGAACCAAAGAGTATGTTTACGAGGCAACATCTTAATGCCCCCAAGGATCTGGAGTAAGACATCAACAGCAACAACTATGAAATATAGAACTTGAGGATTCCCCAAATTCTCCGAGTACAGTACTGTACTGTATCACGTCTAGTGCATTTTATCAAAGCACTAAAGTTCCAGAAATCAGTAATATTTCATGACATTTACATGACTGAACAAGAAAACTAAGAACATTTATCCATAAACGAAAACTGCTTTCAACTTATGTGAAGGCTAAAAAGTGGAGGAAAATGTTTTTCATAATATTTTATAATTTTTTTCTGGGCTCCAATGAAAACACTCTTTGTTTATAACTGGTGCATCTACAAAGTTTAATTGGACCCTTTCTTGGACATGATTTTTGTCTTTAGATGATAACTATTAATTTATGTTAGCCTAAGTAAAATTGCATGCCAATATTTGTTTTCTTACAATACTGGGATGGTGGGTATACATACTGTACTCTAGACCAGCAGTTGCCAGGAGTACCTACAACTGGTAAAATCATTCAGCAAGGTTTGGATACGCTGAATCATGCAATGAATCAACCCAGCCTAGCCTACCGCTATCATCATTTATTACTGTATCATCCATCTATAAAACAAAATTCCTATCTAAAAAAAAAAAGAAAGAATGAATCATCCCAGTTCTAAACAAAGACACAACAGCGTAAGAACTCTGACCTGGAGATAAATTAGTTATTAGATGGGAAAAATCGTAAAAATTATATTATTAAAAACTGTTTACTCGGGTACGACTGTACACTTATTGTGTGCCTGAACCACCAACCAGAGGACATGTTGCCATAGAAGATAAATGCTTTCTTACCTCATGAAAGAGCCAAAAGTGGACATGGATCTATAATGTATTGTTTCATGTACAGTAATATTATTCCTACTGTATATGACTTTTCCCTCCTGAACATTAATCTATGATCAGAAGATCCAATCCCCAACGTCACTGCGGCTTCTTTCTGTATGTCTGTTCAATGGTTCCTTTCAGGGAGATTTTTCTTCTTCTTTGATGATAATACAAGTTAATATCATTTCTGGTTAGTTAATTTTCTGAGATAAATTATATATTGCAGCGGTAGATGGACAACTGCTGTTCTTTACCTACCGTGCTAATCATGTAAGAACAGAATATATTCACACCCTAACCTAATACAGTTATCATCGTCTATCAAAAAAATATCATGTTTTCATCTTCTAAAAAAAAAAATTTACTCTCCATGAAAAGAGTCAATGTACTGTACAGTCTCTCAAAAAACTTTCTTTACTTGAGAGAGTCGATGAATTTCAGAATGAACACTGCAACTCCTGTTGTCTCGGCTGGGTTGTGTCATATTTTCTCCATTTTTTTTTTATAAAGATTGCTTTTTCAGTGACTGTACCATCCCTGTGGCACAGACCAAATGGTGTTAGATAGAGCTTGGATGACACAGACGGAGGCGCTCAGAAGGGAGACTCGCAAAAATTGGATTACAAGAAATACTTTCCTCGTCCACTTTTTAGCCTTTTCAAGAAGTAAGAAAGTATTTACCCTTTATGGCGAAAAGTCCTCAAGTAGCTGGTACAAGCACTCATCAGATCTAAACAATTACCTTTTCTTATATACTTTACGGACTTCTCGTAAGTAAATAAAGCATTTATCTTCTATAGAGAAGTGCCCAAGTTGCTACTTTAGGCATGTAACCGTTGTAATCTATTCCCCATACTATGTTTTCCGATGGCCTTTGAAGTGTTTTAAATGATTTGGACCTTCATATCTGCTGCCGGTAATCACATTATTTGGATATCTAAATACAGGGATGACTGAAACTAAAATTTACCTAAATGAGATACCAGTATAGTAACAAGATTTTAGCGGTCCGACTAATTACCCAAATGTAGCCGCAATGAAGTCAAATAATGGTCCTACATGAATAAATCGGACTGCCAATCACTTCTCGACTAGAATTTGGTGTCACAAAGTCAAAAAAAATTGAGTAGCTTCAAAACCTGGTATTACTCTACTGTACTTTACTTTCGGACAACACAGGAATCTTAGGAATTTTATCTTTACTTTGGGCAGTTTCAACAATTCTGGGACACTTTTCTTCTATGAACTTTCCCCCATTTAGGAGGTTAGGTTAGGTTAGGTTAGGTTAGGTTAGGTTAGGTCAGGTCATTTGAGAGGGAAAAGTCATACAAGAAAGGTCTTACTGTTTAAAATATTGATTGCAAATATAAAATTCCAAAAATTCCCATGTTTTCAAAAGTAAAAATAAAAAAAAATGTAAAAAGGGAGGAAATGGGATAGGTAGAGACCAGAAGTGATATAGACCTAGGCCAGGAACGTTGCATGAAATATAATATAAACCTGCCACAGCTTTGTCTGCTATAGGCCTACAGCAAAAAGAGAATGAAGTAGACCTAGGTTAAGCTACCCGTTAGGTACATTACAAGAGTTTACATGACCATAACACACACCTTTAGGTTTAAAATAGGCCTTAGACCATGGAGGGAATGATATAGGCCTAGGCCAGGAACGTTGCAGGGGCTAACATGAACCTCTGACAACAATATAAATAACTACAAACATTCACCTCTCTCCACGAGGATTAGCCAGGAACTGCTGGATGTCTTCATACACTAATTCCACAAAATCACGATCTTCACCACTTAATAAACGCCCGTCCACTAAAAAAGCCAGCTTGAATGGTTATTAATAAAGAAAAACACCAAAATTCCTCTCGGCCCTCAAGGACGTCCCTGTGTCTGAGCCAGTCTATGACGTCATTAGTGAACACAATACGTCTTTTAAATGTTTTTGTCAATAAACGTTTGTTCTTAATTTTCTAGTTCATCAATTTTTAATATATATTTTAAGTATATAAATTTATTTGGATATACTCTATTTAATAATTCTTATATTTATTTAGATGTATGTGTCAAAGATAAGCCTAGCTATAAAATAATGAATGTTCTTAATTTTCCAATTTATTTATACAGAATGATTATAAATTACACTTGTGTCACTATATCCAATAATTTTACCAAACACTGAGATATATATTTTTTCCCCTACTCGACTTAATAAAAACAGAACATTATTAACCATTGGAAACTTGTATGAAGATTTTACTGATGACATCTTGGCTTTGATGTATAATAATGGACACAACGAGGGTGTTAATATTCAATTGCAATTACATATAAAGGTCAAACAACCATACATAAAATGGTAATACTGAAATTTAATTCAACACTAATTGTAAAAAAAAAATGCTTTATCACAGTGAGCCTCTGATAAATAATACCTTGAGGTGTTAAGGAAAATCTGGCCGGGACGAGCATATTTGAAGTAAAGTATTGGGGTAAAGGTAAACTCTCAGAGGTAGTAAACTAACACTAGACATTCTGGGACTACGTGACATTTTCAGACAGATAAATTAGGCATTGACGAAATGGGAATCTATGTGTAAATCAAATGGGAATCTGGCAGTAGATTAATGGGCAATGAAACGACCCACTAGGTATATAATGCCAAAGTCACCGACATGATACATTTATATGAAAACTACATTACAATATATGGGCAATTAAAAATGACAACTACATTATTTGTATTACATGTACGATACGTATTTCAAATATACAAAAAAAAGTGTTATATGTGAGATTGTAAACCATTGGGCCTCTTACACACGAGGGTTTTTTTCTTGACACTTAGAAATTAATGGAACTCTCAGTGCTTTAAATTTGTTGATAATGTCTGTGGCAATGGAGGACTTCATCTTTTTGTACACCAGTCCCGAGTATATTTTGTCGCACCGCAAAATAATAAACGCTGGTGTGAATCAAATTATTTTACTAACTCTTTGAGCTTATCATTATACCTGTGAGGAAGACGAAAAAAAATAAACTTCATGATTTATAATGAATTACTTCGAGGCATATTATTGTTTACCATCACCACATGTCTGAGAACTCACACACCAACAGTGCTTTTAAGTTATGATTTTACTGTAGATCACAAACTTAATCAAGAAAGTTAGTTAGTTAAATATTGTGAAAACGTACTCATAGATTTCACACCTTAAAAATATAACAACATCACAATAAAGAGGATAATTTATATAAGTCAGTACATGTTTAACTAAATAATATATTAACTAAAAGACTGACTCCTACAACAGCCGTTCTTGCACTAACACCTACAATCTTAGGTAACCTTGTGTCGTCTGCCCTAATTACACGACTTATATATATTATCTACACAAATAAAAGGGTAAGCTAGTTCCCTTTGGACTTGAGGATTATTCTTCTATAACCAAAGACAAAGTTACTTATACATGGATAGTATTTATGACTAACTTTGATCTGTTAAGACGTTGTAAAGACTCAACCTCACTACCGGGAGAGACTGGTATTTTAATTTGAGTTAATAGATCGAGTGCATGTACTTAACCTAACCTAACCTAACCTAACCTCGACTAGTATTTGGTGTCACGAAGTCACAAAAAATTGGTAAACTTAATTTAATCTTGAGTTAATAGATCAAGTGCATGTACCTAACCTAACCTAACCTAACCTAACACAACACAACTCAGATTAAATTAAGTTTACCAATTTTTTGTGACATTATGACACCAAATAATAATCGAGAAGTGATTCACAGCCCGATTTACGCTTGTACGACCATCATTTGACTTCATTGCGGCTACATTTGGGTAATTACGGTACATGCATGCATCTATTAACTCAGATTAAATTAAGTTTACCAATTTTTTGTGACATTATGACACCAAATAATAATCGAGAAGTGATTCACAGCCCGATTTACGCTTGTACGACCATCATTTGACTTCATTGCGGCTACATTTGGGTAATTAGTCGGACCGTCTTGGGGGAACACAAATAAGTATAAAAATTACAAAATTGAAGTAGACCACATGAACCTAATAACCCTAACCTACCCAAGGCTACCCATGGTTTGTTAGGTGTGGCTGGTTCGTGTGTTCTGAGTCATCGATGATTTTTACACTAGTTATTGCTCCATCACCAGATTCGTGGTGTATGTATTAAAACAGACAAATTTAGCTCTACATATATTATACAAAAAAGTACTAAGGAAAATTATTTTTTTTAAGTTTCACACACAAGTTAACTACATTACAGGTATTACTATTTTTTCCTGTAGGGGAGAAGTGTTTTGTTACCTTGTGAATGATCCAATTATGATTATTTGAACAAGTGTAATTAATTATGATTACACACTAAAATCACCCCATGTCAGCAGTACAGTACTGGAGTGTAGTTTATTCTGGAACACTGATTAAGACCTCTGAATATATATATGATCAAAAGTTATAGATTCATTTGATACATTGTTTTCAGAAATGCACTGATTGCATATGTGACAAAGCTTCAGTATGCTGAAAGTGGGATGTGGAGTGGTGGCAGCATGTCTGAGGGGAGCCAGGTCCAGAGTCCAGTGGAGTCCCCAGAGCTATGCACCAGTCTTCTCATTGGTGAGTCATGGGAGAGTGTTGTGGCATGCTCACAGGTATAGTACTGTGCACCATCAGTCAGGATTATAAGAACAACAAACTTCTTTGAACTTGGAAAAACCTTTCAGTTTTATGTATTGCAGTACAGTATAGGTCAGGGGTTTGCTTCATAAAAACTGAATGACACCTTTTGTAAGTCTAAGACATCAGTTAAGCAGCATAAATTATTTTATCACCAGTGACTCATAAGTAATGATGACTGGCTCTGTAAGTTGCAAATTAAAAAAAAAAAAGGAATTTGTGCTAATTTTTTCCCTAAGCTTAATCAATCTCCAAATTAACCCTCTGGCACTCTTAGCCATGGTCAGAAATCTCACCCCCTCTTGGTCTTTTGATGCAAATAGCGTCATTTACAATGTCACCACCTTGCAGTCTTTCGGTAGTAACAAGAACGGTTTTTCCATTTTAGTAAACATCGGGTAGAGCAATCCAGACCCAATATTGCACTTCACCATTAGAGATGCATTACTGGTCATGCTCCCCCACCCAAAACTTCTTGGACAACACCCCCCCCTCCCTTTGATATTCCTGGATCTGCCCCTGGGTGCTCTCAGTGTGAGATACAGCTGAGCGGGAGTGGTGCACCATCATGGGAGTCTTTAGCATTGCCTCAAAAGACCATAAGAGGTTTAACCCATAATTAACATAAGCTCAAAAGGAGTTTCAACTACTGTAACCTTTTGCACATGTATTTTAGGAACATAGGAACACCCCATTTTAAATAACTCTTTACACATCTAGTCTTGCATTCATGTTTTCCTCTGGATGCACCTTCCTGTCTGCACCAAAATTCTTTATATATTGTTAATAAATTTGCAAATACTGTACAGTATTTCAGTATTTATTTACCACTTCTTTTTCTCCTGAGATACCAGAGCTCAAGTCACACAATGCTTTATATGTTCCTCCCTTTTTTACCCCACCCTGACACAAATCTAGAGCATTGTGTACAGTGAACAAACATAAGAAATATACAAGTAGAATGTCATGATGGTCAAAAGATGTTACAAATGGCTGGTGATGTTTGAGAAGAGTATATGGGTTTCCATGTTGTAAATGCATGAAACAATGTGATTATAGAGGAATTTAGACAAAAACAGTTAACATAATGTATAAGAGATGTGTACTCTACTTATAGCTAAACAGCATGCACTTTTAGGGTGAAGTCTTACATCTATCTGTTGCCACCGCCACAACCACCACCAGCAACTGGAGACCACTAGAAAATCAAGACGAAGAAGTTTCTTCCTCGTCTGTCATTAAAGCGAAAGATGTTCCAGTACTTTTACAGGCAGCAACCAATGGAGGATCCCTCTCTTCCGCATTCCAGGTAGAGTCAGTTATATAGCACTCTTATATAGCTTTCTTTTTGACAGATTCTATAATGCATGTCTGTTTTGTAAAAGAAGTAATATCTCATCTTTACTCATATCAGTATATTTCATTTCAGTATCATCAATCCATGCTTCAGGCAGTAATTTTTTCCTGGTCAGAATATTAACACTGTTAACACTTTTGTAGCACAATAGCCAAACATTTGCCTTGCAAACAAAGGGTCTTGAGTTTGATTCCTGGATGAAGTGGTGGACAAAGTTCCCTCCACGTACATTAGCTTAGATATTCAGCATTAAATGTGTACGGTATACAATATAGTACCAAGTACACTTGCCAGAGGTGAAAGAACTCTTGGATGGATTATTATTCTGCCAAGAGGGTGAAGTTAACTCACCCTCTTACCTTCTCAACCATTTTAAACATCCCATACACTTCATTATCTCTCACCATTTCCATTTTGTTAATCTTCAGATGCAGCCTTCACATAACTCATTTCTACAGCTTGAGTTTTAGGACATTCTGATTCATTTAAACTCTTTGTTTCACTGCCATACTGTACATCAAGGCAGAAAGGACTGTACAGTACTATCCATTTGTTTCCTGTTTACAGTACATCCAAGTTTACATTGCTTTCTTTAATGATACTTCCCAGCTCTCCATTTATCCTCCTTAAATGTTTTGATTTGTCCCTGATTTAATATTCCTTTATCTCATTATTTATTAAAATCTTACCCAATTATTGTATACAAATTAATTAACTTCCTTTACTATTTCAATCTTCACCACAATTGTACTTTTTAGTTGTACAGTTCTTAATTTTTAGAGGTTATTTTTAATTGTACTGTAATTCCCATATAAATTTACATCATACAGTATACAGGTACTGTACAGTAAATATACAGGTACAGGATATAAATAAATGAAGAAGTGTAATGCTTCCTAAAAGTATTAAAGGCTCAAAGGTCATGTTTGAATATTTATTTAAAAATTGTGTGAATGAAATGTGAAGTATTGTATTGATTAATAATTTGTAAATTTCTTCGGCAGGGTCTTCAAACACTCTCTGACTGGGTCTCAAACAAGAAGATAGATTTTAAGAAAGATGTAGAAAATGAGGAACAATTCACAAAGTATGTACCGTATGCTAGATTAAACACAGTAGAACCTCAGTATTTTGCACACCCTAAGAAGTTGAAAGTGGGTGAAATTCTGATTATTGTGAAATATTCCCGGGCTAAAATACAAAAAGTACAACTAACTACGATGTTCCACAGAAAACAGAAGAGTAGCGATGAATTATACAGAACAAACAAATTTTTATAAAGTGAACAGGTACAGGTATTAGGGCACCTGTACGTGTTGATCACCCAAGTCAATGATGTCTCAAGTTACTGGAACAATAGAAAATGTGCAGCTCTTTGGTGATAAGAGGGAGAGAGACATGTAACAATTGGCAAGCTTGGGACTTCCTCACCCACCAAGCCAATGCTTGTAATCAAGTTTTAACTGTTTTAATTTGTACTGCATCTCTTTCTTTACTGATATTTGTCAGGTTCATCTGTGACTTGTTGAAATCTTGTCAGAATTTCAGAAAATTTTAGAATTTCTCAAATATTTGCAAAAATTACTCATAATGGACTGCTTTCAAGTTTGTTTCAAATTGTAAGCTCATAAAGTGCAAAATACTAAGAGTTTACTTTAATTAAATAATTTTCACAAGTACTGTAGTGTTTTCTGAATGTTTGTTTGTTTTCTACATGTTTTCTTATCTGTAGGACCAGGTGACTCATACACATCATCCTTCATGCACCAGAATCTACAAATTGCCAATGCAAGTTTCTCCACCAAGGCATTTTAGTATGTTCTCCCTTACACCACTTTCCACCTCCCATCTGTCTTTTATCATGTTGTAGAGTTGTCTTGTTCTGGCACTGGTAACCCTCAGTTGTGTGGGTTTAGTGCTTGTATCCTCTGTTATGAGTGCAGATTCAGTTCTTATTATGATTCCTTGTGTACAATTCAAAGTGACATTTCTCTCACCACTCGGAATCAGATTTGATTTTGTACGAGCATTTCTGTGTCTATAAAGAGCTGTCATTCTGGGAGATTTTGCTCTTATAGTATCCAGTCAGTCATGTGGCAGGACAGTATATTGTAAATCATATATCCTCTCTGGAGATGGGCAAATGTTCAGTGCCACAAACTTTAATTCCTTGAGAAAAAAAAAGAAGTACAGTACAGGGTAATATTGTTCAATATTAACCCCTTCATTATGGGGAAACTTTTTAATATTTTATTTGACTAACGCCAGACGATTTTATTCAGCACAGAGGGGATCCCGTACACAAGTGGATAAAGAACAATTTCTTCTTTTCAGATTGATAGACTTGATCGACCGGGGAACAATAAGAAGCAGCCCAGTGTCTTTATTAATGGCTCTCAAGAGCTTAATGAAACTCGGGGTGGAGAGCAACAGTCATGTGGTTCAGGTTTGTTGACTTAATTTAGTCAGTCCACTGTTATAAATTCTATCTATCCATTTTGTATCCAAGTATCCATCTCTCGGTACATGTATTAACTTAATCTCATCCATTCTATTATATCCTCATACTGTGCAAATTAAACATCTGTTCATACTCGCTCATCTGTCAGGCATATGCTCGCTCACTACCACTTCAACCAGCTAATTATACTTTAATCTTATTGTGCCTCTTTCTGCTATAACTAACTCACTGCCTTGTAAATTGTCACTCTCTAGTTTAATCCAGTGAAATGATTTTGAGCTTGGTTGTCATAAAAAAAGAAGTTGGATTCCGCAAAATTTTGGGTGCCTTGATATATGCTGTGAGAATCCAAGGCACTGTGCTCTGGTAAATGATGTGCTTCATGTTTATTTTCCCAAGATAGATTTCTTGGGAAGAGGATGTACCGGTTGTAGCAATAAAGGTATTGATCCTTTTTCATCAGTTTTTATACTATTACATTTGCTTTTATTTAAGAGGTGTAATACAAAAGGACATGGAGTGATTCAGCTAATAAGTGTCAGTAAGGGAGCTCATTAAACATGAACAAGTTGTTACCAAATACTAGTTGAGGTGTCATATCCAAGATAGCAGTAGACTATGGCACTCAATACCTTCCTTCCAGACTGTCGTGGTACTTTTGCTGTGTGAGGATCTCTTGCTAATTACTAATTGACTTAAATAAGATGGACTTCTAAAATGTAAAATGATTTGCCAAACTTGCCATAGTCAACCGAACTGGACGAAACACTCCGAACGTAAGGACAACTTTGCATGGAAATGTCAGACCAAAGACTGTCATAAACACAAATTCACAGCTTCCATAAGGAGTGGATCTCTTTTTATTCCTTATTCAGACATGGGGCCATGTAATACATCTGTGGAGTGACCACATCGGTGAAATGAGCCGTCTTGTAAACATTTCCGAGAAAACAATGATTGAATATTAAATTTTATCAAGACATGTGCATGAGGCATTTTTGATTAAACAAATCTAATCCAACTTAACATTCCTGGGATTTTCATGAAAATAGAGAAATCTTGTTTTTCTCATAAACTGAAGCATCACTGGGGATGAGCTACACAAAGATCAAACCAGCAACTTGCTACACGGAAAGAGTCCAAGTAAATTCTGCCTATTTTACAAGCAGTGGTGTGGCTGGGTTCCAACATTCAGTGACAAGTGGAGGAGCATTCTTTTGTATTTTGGGTCATACTACTGTACTTTAATAACCCTGTTGTACATTCTTTGTGTTGTGGTGGTTAAACTTCAGGTTAGATAAGATGACCAGCTTCTATAGTCTGATCTGACGTAGGAAGAGGGAGGGACACCAGGCTACTTGGTCATATCTTAATCCTTCATTTATAGTCTACAGAATCTCATGAGTGATCTGGTGAAATCTAAAACCAGCCAAGTAATGGAAGGAGGTCATGTGTCACAATTCTGTATGTCAGAGACAAACAATCACTTGCACATGCCCTCTGCTAAAATTCCCCAGTAGTAATGGGAGTATTGTATTTATTTGCTTGCCTAAAATTTTGATAACATCTATAAGTATAGCATCAAACATGTACCTGTATATATAATTGAACATTTCCAACATCTTTTACCAGAAGTACATTAAAGTACATATTAATGATTTGTGCTTCTATTTATAATAAATGTATTGTGCTTCAGCTTTTGTCTGCTACACTTAGTTACTTCACTATGAGGACGTCACTTTTAATATTTTATTTGGCTAATGCCAGATGATTTTATTCAGCTCAGAGGGGATCCTGTACACTAGGGATTAATGGGGTTCAATTAATAATTTGAGCATTGATGAAATTACTTCCAATTAATCATGATGAGGTAATAATTTCAAGATCACTGTTGTGTTATATATTTGTTCATAAATGACTGTTTTTACACATCACTTAACACTGCTTTCCTGGACTGGCTTTGCTTGTCTGATTGATTTTTTAGGCGAGAAGTTAATTGCTCTTTTTAATTTTACTCACAAACAGAACTGTGTCAGTCAGATCTATTTGCACTCAAAATAGGAGAAGCATATCATAGATTACCATAAACAGTGCAGTGTGGTTGCCTGATCTAATTTTACAATTGTCTCAGCAATGCATCTTACTCAAGTTGTTACATTACTTTTTAATTCAACACATTATCATAAATAAAATTTCTTTTGAAAAGTTTCAAAGTCAGTTGGGCTTTTATACCAAGTCACTGATAAAACAAATATACAGTATTACTCATGCAGTCATGCCAAATATGAGTCCAATACATTACTCTCAGAGGTCCTTCATGCCAGTTTTGCCCATTAACTTTGCTAACTGCACATATCCAAGTTAGATACAGTACGAAGTTTTGATGCTAATAAGCCTTTCATTGTGTTTATGATTAGGTGAGTAGGGAAGATATATTTATACACCTTTAGCTATGAAGGTGATTTAAAAAAGTAATCATGAAACCCAGGCTCAGGATCTTGGGGAATACCATATATAAATTGAGCATGAAAACTCTAATATAATGAATGAATTTATTGTATGTCCTTCCCCCTTCCTTAGTAAGATTAGACCATAGAAGTTGGTAGAGCATTGGAATATTTATTACTGTATATACGGTATTACTATTAAGTTTGGTTCATTATTCTTCTTTTTTTTTTAATAAAACTGAATTTAGTAGAAGTATGAGGTGAAGGATAACAAGAATTATACCATATCTTCTCCTCCACAGTCAATTGAGAACCAGCTGCTGTGGAACATTCGGAAAGTTTCCTTCTCAATGCTGGTGTCCATAATGGTTTTTCAAGTACAGCATCAAAATACAGAGTTACAAAAAAAGGTAAATGAAGATGGTTAATTACCTTACTGAATGTTTGATTTTGCTAATGTAGTTATTTCTTAAATATCAAGTGATATCCCTTCTTTGAGGGTAAAAAGAAATAATTCATGTATCCACTGTAAATGTATAAAGGGTTTTGGCAGGGTCTTCTTTTTCTATATCTAGTGTTATGACCTGACACCCTACAGCTTGTGTATTACACTCACCACGCCCTGAACAAAGGATACTTTTACTATTTACATTACTTTATAAGTACTGTATTGTGGGAAAATTATTGAAGTATTTATTAATTTTAGTGATGTTTACGGTGTTGATTTTGTTACTGTAAAACTTTTAAAATGTCTTTATTTTTATTGTAGGTGCTAAAAGAGTCACTAGAAGCTATACAGAGGAGATGGGTTGAAATCAGAGCAGCACCAGAAATTGAGGCATTTTATAACCATCAAGACTTATATACATCTGAGTTTCTTGGACACGTGGATGATCGAACAATTGAGCTGGCCAGTGAAATGAACTACGTGGAGCTAAGCAAGATATTCTGTGTTCTGGGGACAATCAAGCGGCGTGCCACTCCAGTCATAAGAGCTCTGGCATTCCACATGGCAAAACAGGTTGAAAAATTAACTCCAAAACAACTTTGTAACGTTTTGTTTGCAATGAACACCTTAAATTTTCCCGATCCGGTTTTATTAGAAAAGGTGGCACAGGATCTTGTTCCTCAGGTTACTGACATTGATAAGCCAAAATTAGTGGGTTCTCTTCTCTTCTGTATGGGTCAGATGAGATGGAGACACACTAGTCTATTGGAAGTTTTGTCAGAGTGGATTGAGAAGAACATGCAGGTATGCCCCATGATCACCTTGACTGCCATAATAAATACTCTATCTACTGTATCATATATGCCATCTAACTCTGACTCTTTGTTTAATGTTCTTGTTCCCAAACTTATTCCCTCGGCATTTGTTAAGAAGACAGCGTGGTTAGATGTTGTATGGTCATTGTGTGTGTTAGATAGAGCAACAGAGGAACACATTTCTTCTGTTTTGGAGCCATCATTCGTGTCAAATATTCCGAGTGCAGATCAACACTTGCGGATGGGCATCAAACTAAAGCTTCTCAACATTAATGCTGTGGCAAAGTTAAAGATGGCCTCTTATAATGGCTCCTACCTTGACCTGGCAAATTTCAAAGATGTAATTATTACCAAGGGAAGAGATGACCTTAAGCTGTCTAAGCACATTCAAATTATGCTTCACAACTTCCTTCCTCCACCGAGATATATCCGAGAAAACATTCAAACTACCATGGGAATCTGCGTGAATGCTGAGCTGTTAACCGATAAAAAGGGAAAGCCTTTACCAATCCAAGATTATAGTAAGAGTTTTGGGGAATATGACAATTGTAAGCCACTACCAGAAGGGGCTGTGAAATTAGCTTTGTTTGTATGGGGTTATAGAGACTACACTATTGGCTCCCAAGAACTTATTGGAATTAATAAATTAGCTATGCAATTATTAGAGAAACAAGACTATAAGGTCGTCAATATTCCCTTCTATGAATACAACGTGAAGGCGAAGACGCTGAAAAATGTACAGTATCTTGAAACTAAAATCAAAGAGGCTGTTGAATCATGAAACTTGAATTAGTGAAGCCATTTATTTTTTCGTGTATATAAAAGTTGATATGTTGTAATTATTCTGGGAATAAAATACAATGAACTTTTTAATAAAATTGTGAAATAATGGTTGCGTTCTTTGTTGAATTTTGTCACTGAAGTTTTGTTTATATTTTTCATTTCAGTTTAATTATACATAACTAAGAACTAATACAAAATTACTCGACTGAGTAAAACCGTCTGTTGTTAGCCAAATAAAGTATTAAACATGGCGTCCAAGTAGTGAGGTGGTTAAGATATTCTATTACATCCTAATACAGTACATTAAGATTTTATGGATTGATGAAATATCTTATGGTAAATATTTTGAGAGGGCATGGGCATGATGGTGAAGCAAGAGAGTAAAACAATACAGGCACTGAATACTGTACAGCCTTTACCTACTATATTCCATATGCTGTAAGCAAAACAGGAGCTGATCCCTTGAATGTTGACATATGACAGTTAGTGGGTTACCTGACTGCTTTGACAGGATGCTTGTATACACCAAAGGTTGTTCCATTATTGACAAGCATGCCAGACAGAATGTTTACTGAACTGTTGAGTAAGTCGAAGCTAGTGTACAAGATGAGAAGCCAGTTTTTCACTCCATCTGTATTCACAGGCATAGCAAAGACTTACTGTACAGTACCTGGTATTGTAGAATTGTTAGACATGGTAGGAGGAACTTTCTGAAGCAATAACAAGTTATTAGAGAGGATAGGTGATGTGAGGACTGGAAGAAGACAGGGCTGTGTTTGGGGACAATGGTTTATAATAGTTTATGGGTGGAATTGTGGCAAATAATCGAGGTAGAAGAGTGAGATTGGTAAATGATGGAAGAATTTTCAAAGTGGAGATATTTCCATTACTGTACAAATGACATTGAATTATTGGAGCAGACTGGAAGAGAAAAATAACTGGGTGAATGTGGAAAAGAAAGAAGCTGGTAACTAAATGCTAACTAGAATAAGGTAGAGCTGGTCAACAGTGTGAGGTATATACAGATGGTGAGAAAATGGAAAATGAACATTTCAAATATTGTAGGAACATTCAAAGTTAGGATATAAGAACAGACACTGAGACACAAGAAAGAATAATGACACGTAAACAAGCTGCTGGAGCTACGAAGATACTGTAATCATATACAGTACAGTAAGACGATGATCTTATCTAAATTGTGGCAAAATTTATTACTGGGCCTAAGACATTAAAACCTTGTTTGGTTTATGGTAACTAAATATGGGTAAATAATAGAAGAGTTCAAGCTGTAGAAACAATTAAGGATGACTTTTGGAGATAATGTGGATAGAGAGATATATCAGAGGTAGGTCTGCACTGTATTTTGAACTATGATTAATAATTTAACCCTCTCGTGGTCTTTTGATGCAAATTGCATCTCTTAGCACTCCTGTGCTAGCACAACCCCTCCTGCTCAGCCATATCTTAGACAAAGAGCACTCCTCCCATAAGCAGAAACACGGGAACAGTGGACCAGTCACATCAAACACCAGTTCGCAGGCTGGCAGATGCATCTCTAAGGGGGCAATTTGGGACTGGATCTCTGTACACATTGTTCATTAAAATGGAAAAACTGTTCCTCTTACCAATACAACCTGTGTCAAAAGATTGCAACAGGGTGAGATTTCTGACCATGGCCAGGAGTACCAGAGGGTTAATATAGACTTTCTTGCATGTAAAATGGTATCTTCAGGTTCAACATTTTGCAGGAAGACGGGCAACATGCATCTCTTGACTAGCAAAACTGAGAACATTGTGTCAAAAGAGAATATGGAGAATCCAAGTTAACCCTATATAGTACTGTGAATAATTTTAATTAATTTTCATAAGTGATTATTCCTTCACAACATTCTGGGTAACATGAGGACTAAATCTGATAAAATTCACGTCTTAGGCATAAAATTGGATAATCCCAAATAATGATACGGTAGCAGGAAATGCACAAGCCAGAGGATGTCTGATACACAAGTGTGGGCGAAGGATGTCTTAAAGGAGGAAGCACTGAGATGGTTCAAATAATACAGACGACGTGGGTGAATTTGAGTGTACAGTACTGCACATGATTAGGTAAATGGAAGAAGATTGATAGACTAAAAAGTGAGGTGAGTGAAGGTGTGGCGTAGTAGTGTTCTGAGATGTTGAAGGATAAAATGGCTAAATGAGTACCAATGTGGACATCCCTCTCAAAATGTGTAGTGGGAGGTTGATGAGCAGCCATTTGGGCACCGACGTTCTGGCATCTTAATAAGCAAATAATTGTTTATTATGAGAAACATGGCAGACACAAAGCACAGCAGGTGTGAGTAACGTGAAAACAGAGGTACTGTACTATAACTTTTGTAGACAACAGATTAAGTACTGTACACAGATAGAACTTAACTAAAGCTTTTGGTCCCTCATTAAGATCTTCAATATATTTCTTATAATTAATTTTTCAAGACTGAGATTTATTCACAAAATGTAGTAGATATTTCCACTGGAGTGGTTTAAGGGTCATTGTTGTCAAGAGGAGTTTAAACACCCCTGCCCCCCCCCCTCCCTCCCCCCCTATTCCGTGGGTCTGCCGAGGAGAATGAGTCACCTGGCGAGAGTGAAGGCAACAACAACTGGTTCTGGATTCTTAAATATATACAGTACAGAACATGAAATTTTCTCAATACTGTCACTGGAGATGTACGAAGGTCTCTATCTGACTCACTCAAGGTATAGCCTGAGGATATTGTCTAAAATGATACAGTATACTGTAATTTAACTGAGACTACCACAATGAGCAGCTGTCAGGTGACTTTGTTGTAAACGTCGCCGTTGAGGAACAAATTGGCCCCAACCCAACCAAACCAATCATTAGGTTTCTGATACATTTTGGTTGGATTCTAACTAACGTGGGGAAGTTAGATTAGGGTCTATTAGTTAGGAATAGACCCTAAATCTATCCCAAGAAACATAATATCAACGTCAATTTAACACCGAAATAAAGTTGTGAGACAGTTAGGTAGTGGTTAGGACTGGGTTCCATTTGACCAGTCCAAAAGTGAGTGTTGAGGAGCGCCTTCCCCCTGAGGCGGCTGGTGCCCACGTTATACCGCCGTGATTACTGCTCCACTCGTTGCTTATCACTGCCATGCTCCCTCACGATTTAATGGTTATTGGTTCGTCGGTAGAACATATTCGTGTCCCCAATGCTCATTAAAGTACATAGAGCTGATTACACCTATCTGGACGGCCCCTATAAATGGCTATTGTTGTGGTGCGCTAATCTTTTTTTTTTCATTTAAAGGTGACATGACAAAGTGGTCCACGAGCATCGATTCTGACCTCACAGGTACTTTGAGTGGTGCCAGGGGATTCTCCATCTTATTATTTTCATACATCAAGGCCACTCTCGTTCACTGCCTCCTCCGGCCTGGTATACTGGGCAGTATCAGTTGATGGGACGAGGTCTTATGTCCAGAATAAATTCTTTTTATTTTTGTTAAAAATGACTCGTTATTTGCATAATAAAGGGCTAACGGAGACGGCGGTACGTGACTTGTACATTTTATTATCAGCGAGGATGTACGCTGTCTGGCAAGGTAAACTTTAATTATAAAAGAAATGTTCCCCCGCCACACACACACTGGGGACGTCATCACCTAAACAAAAATAAATCCAAAGTTTCACCAGAATACCTTCATCACTACAACTCTGAAAAAAGGCTTAATGCAACGCAGGATGACATAGAGAGTCAATATGTACAGTCCTTATTAGACATGCTGGCGAGGGATCCCTGAGCTACACCTACACTAGGGAGTATTTGACTATACCTACAAGTAAGTGTTGTGAGATAGAGAGAGAAGGGGAGATAACAGCATATCATGTACTCGGGCTCATCTTCCTGTGCTGTACTCTGATTCCTCATTACCTGTTTATTACTCAGCATAAGCAATTATTTCAAGTCTTAGAGCTTCGTACGGTGACTATTCCTTGTAAGTGAAGATGTAAGACATTAAGACTGTACCTAACTGGTTGGCTTCAGCTGCAACACAAAATTAACGTAAATAAGATTATTTACGGTACATTAATTTTGTCACTTCACAGGAGCTAAATGAGGTGGAGTCTAGTTGTGGTTCCCAAGTTATATTTGAACAGTTTTATGCTTTACTTCCAGTTAACCGATTAAGTGTAGTCTTACAGTTTCAGTTACGTACAATGTTCGTACGAGTCTGAAAACGTGAACCTCAGAGTGAATCCTTGTCGTTGCACAAAAGGATTTTTAAGTGTCGTACATAAGTCAACACATTAACGTACTTCAGGAGTCAGACAGACCTAAGCAACTGTGTCGTGGGTCAACAGAGTAACACTGAGGCAGACAGATGAGAGCAAGCACTGAGTGTGGGTCATAACTGGACGAGGCCCAGGGAGGAGACTCCGCTGGTTAGCTGTACCTGCTTAGCTGCCAACAGTGGTCTTGTAGGAGACAGGAGGATAAACACGAGACAGTAAAATGCAAGAGATGAGCTGAGAAGGGTCGAATGAGGACGGAGGTGCGGGTAAGAGAGCTCTGGAGACAGCCGTACAGCTCTCCTCCACAAATTATAATTAACAGCCAATACTTGCGAGACGACGGAGAGGTACACCTGTGGACCCCAGGAAGTACACAGTGTTTAGGACAGGTGGTGGGATATGGGATGGAAGTTCTGGGAGGGGAGAGGAATGATGGAGGACTGAGAGAAAATGAGAGGGAAGGAGAAGACGAGAGGTGTGGGAGGGAGAAGGGACGGCCACCAGCGTCAATGTGTTTGGTCTCAATGCCTCCAGGGCGTCTTTCTCCAGCAGCAGGGAGCGTGACGAGGTGTCGCAGGCCCGGGCGTGGGTGGTCCTGGTCCACGACACACCTCCCCGCCCCGCCTCACCCCAACACATACAGCATCCTGCCACAATACACCCGCTATACCACGCCCTCACCACACCCGCTGTACCACGCCCTCGCCACACCCACCAGACTCCCCCACCACCCATGCCTAAACATCCAGACCAACACCAAAACAAATGCCTCTCCCTCACCCCACCACCAGAGGCCAGTAACCATACGATTACACCCAGGAGTTCCAATGACCCTATAATCTATGTCGTGTGATACCATTACTCATAACTACTATAACTCTATTACCTATAACACAGTATTACTACAACAACAACTATTACCTGAAGGTTGTATTGCAGTATTATCAGACTATTTATTATAAGTATTACCATGACCTAAGGTGTTATATAAGTCTTAGTCGACAGAATAAAATAAGCCATCATTCTATAGTACCTGTGATTGATGTACAGGTGAGAACGTGTGTGTGTGTGTGTGTGTGTGTGTGTGTGTGTGTGTGTGTATGAAGGTGAGTTGCAGAGATATATACTGTATATCTCTTTAACACACACCTGAACTTTTGTACTTGATTAAGTTAGCATGTCACTGATTTTTCTGGGTCCACGGACACACTGTAAATGTCTTCTCTACACACACACACACACACACACACACACACACACACACACACACACACACACACACACACACACACACACACACACACGTTCCACAAGCAGTATCGTATCAACACTAAGCCCTTGATAATAACTATTTAACGTGTATATTTAACATGTAACAGAATACTTTACAACCTAACCAAACCTAACCTAACCAAACTCCTCCAGGTAGCGTTAGAGTGTTTAATCATCAGGTGAAATGAACTGGTAGTGGAAGAAAGTTTGTTGTGTGTGTGACTGTCTTTTTTATGACTTGAGACAGACAGGAGGCATCAAGTGACGGGAGGAACAAGACGGGTGAGTCAACAGTGTATCAGGCAGGTGATGGGTGACACGTGGGTATGTTATTCTTCTTGATGGGTGACGAGGATACACCATCACCCACCACTACCACCATCATCTTCTACCACCACCTACTACCACAATCACCCACTACCACAATCACCCACTACCATCATCACCACTTGCCACTACCACCACCATCATTAGTTGCCATTACCACCATCTACCATCTCAACCCAGTACTACCACCATCACCTACCACCATCATCTACTACCTACTGTACCTACCATATATTATCATCTACCACCACCACCACCACCACCACCCACTACCACTGCCACCCCCTTTACCACCCCTTGCGATTTACCTCCACCACCTACCACTTTACACTCCACCCACTACCTCTTTCATCTCTTAACCACCCCCTTTCACCCCTGACCACCCTCTAATCACCCCCCTAACCACCCCCTTCGTTGTCCCCGTTCTGGCACTTTCTTTGTGATGATCGCCGCTTAATTGGTACCACTGGAACCAAGAAAGCCGGAGATGGCAACACTGTGTACGGCTTACAGAGGGGGTGGGGGAGACTGTGATTTTCTCCTGTTTGGGCGTGAAGGGGTGAGGGAGGGGGTGAGGGAGTGGAGTGAGGGAAGGGAGTAAGGGAGGGTGAGGGAGGTGGGTGAGGGGGAGTGAGGGAGGAGTGAGGGAGGGGTGAGGGAGGGTGAGGAAGTGGGTGAGGAAGGGGTGAGGGAGGGGGTGGGGAGACACAGACACACACACACACACACACACACACACACACACACACACTACTACTACTACTACACACACACGACTGAGACTGGGGTGAGAGGTACATTGGGTTGGGTGAGGTTAACACTCTCCCCTCCACCCCTCTCTCTCCCTCCCACTCCTCCTCGCCACACACCTCCTCTCTCCCCTCACAATGAGTATTCCTCACCTCACTATCCACATTCCTTGCTCTTCTCTCCTCTCTCTCTCTCTCTCTCTCTCTCTCTCTCTCTCTCTCCTCTCTCTCTCTCTGTCTGTCTGTTTCTGTCTATCTTTCACTGCCCATCCCTCTCTCTCTCTTTCTTTCGTTTTGTCTGTTTGTCTGTTTGTCTCTTCTCATATCCACGTCACCGTCATCATCTTCACTACAGGTAGCCTCCCTCCTCCCCTCACGTCACCACAACACTGATCATTAAACGTCAAGTGTAACCAATTATAACTTTTTACTTAACGTGAGTCTTGGCGATACTATGTTATTTCTCACTTAACCTAACCAAACCTAACCCAACCCAACACGACTCAACCCAACACGACTCAACCCAACACGACTCAACCCAACTCGACTCAACCCAACACGACTCAACCCAACACGACTCAACCCAACAAGACTCAACCCAACTCGACTCAACCCAACACGACTCAACCCAACTCGACTCAACCCAACTCGACTCAACCCAAACACCAAAAAATTATTAACAACCAAACAGATATCAACCATAATACTAATTCTTTCATATTTATTGTCAACACGAGGAGAAAACAGTATCTTGGTTGAACACGTGTTATGAGGCCTTACCTGTATATCATTACCACCGTCCTACAGGTATCATTTAGTGCTGGTCATGTTACTCACTAAACCACGAAGAGTTGTTGTTTGTTCCTGTGACTTTAATACCCGTGTTTAATGAGTCATTTGATCACCGAAGCACCACAAACAACAACAAGGTGATTGGATGTTTGCTATGTCTTGAACCTATAATACACTATATTGATTCTAAATGTTTAAAAGTATATATTTTTTTTTCCTCATCGTTCATTTTTGCTTCAGGAAATTATTATCTTATCTCAAAGTACATTAGTTAATACAGGTGGGGAAAAAATGTGGGTATAGTTTAATTTTAGTTTATTATCTACGGGAAAAAAGGAAAATTATTAGCACTTATCTGTGGTCATTTTCCTTCCGTCAGAGAGCCAGAACGAGGTGAGGAAGGTGGTGGTGCTGTAGGTGCTTGGTGGTGGTGCTGTAGATGCTGAAGTGGCGTGATTGTCTACCTCATCGTACATAAACCTTTAAAAAATAAACAATATTAAAATACTCCCAGTGTAACTTACTGTGTTTACGAAAAATTCAGTGTTTTAACGATCGTGTTTTTAATCTCTATCATTGGCGAGTCATTCAATAATGTTTTGGGTGGTAGTGAAGATGATGAGCAATCTGAAGACAGTGACAGTTCATTTACGGGTAACAGCAGTGAGTAACGGTGAGAATGACAGTGACGGGGAGTTTTCATTACAGTGATTTGTTCCATAATAGTCACTGAAATATATTGTTCCTAAATATGTTCTTATAAAATTAATGTAAATCTTATACATCGGGAGCAGGGCATCTATAGTCTCTCTCTCACACACACACACACACACACACACACACACACACACACACCACCTGTGGTCTTACACACAAACAGGAAATCACCATCGTTGTATTATCGTTCCTGAATAATTTTTTTTTAAACGAGTAATTTTTTTCTTGTTTTTATTTCCTTTAACCTTCAAAAATCCTTCCCCTCGTACATACTCCTCCACCCTGCAGGCAATGCTTATCTAAACTGAAAAATGTAAAGGGTTGACTCGAGCGTGAGGCGTAGAGTGTGTTGAGTGCACACCAACGCACCCCTGCCAGACACAACACCCCCCCCCCTCCTCTTTACAATAACACAACACTTTCCTTCTACCAGATTTTTTCCTCAGATTTAAGAGTTTATTGGAAAAATCCCCCGAAATGACTCCCCGGCTTAACTTAATCATCTAACCTAACCCAACCAAACCCTAACCTAACCTAACCTAACCTAACCTAACCTAACCTAACCCTAACCTAACCTTAATATCCTGTAGCCCCTCATGATAATTATTCCTAACCTCACTCTCCACATTCCATGCTCATCCACCACCAGACTCAACTTATCCACCATCATCCACCACTTATCCACCGTCATCCACCACCAGACTCAACTTATCCACCATCATCCACCACTTATCCACCGTCATCCACCACCAGACTCAACTTATCCACCGTCATCCACCACCAGACTCAACTTATCCACCATCATCCACCAGCAACATTAACGTGAACATTTTGACAAGTTAAACACACAAAAATATAGACTAATGGAGACACAAGTTATAGACCAGAAGATAATTACTGTTGTCGTGTGTGTGTGTGTGTGTGTGTGTGTGTGTGTGTGTGTCGGACAGGAACCCCGTGACACTGACCTCAAGGCTGCGGGTGATCAGAGGGAGGGCGAAGGAGGAGGAAGGAGAATAGGAGGAGGAGGAGAAGAAGGAGGAGGAAGGAGAATAGGAGGAGGAGGAGGAGGAAGGAGGAGGAGGAGGCTGCGAGAGGAGAGGGTCAATGAACTAAGTGGAAATTATGCAAGAGAAAGCAGAGTGTGGAATTATCTCAACCCTTAGAAAAATGTAGGACAAAAATATGTGTTGGAGCAGCAGCAGTGAACCGTGAAGACGACACACACACACACACACACACACACACACACACACACACACACCGAAGATGAACCACCCTAACGCTAACCTAAACTAATGGCAACTTAACCTAACCAAACATAACCTAACCTAACGCTAACCTAACCAAACATAACCTAACCTAACGCTAACCTAACCAAACATAACCTAACCTAACGCTAATGGCAATCACCCATTTAAGACCGCCACATAGAGCAGACTCAGCCACCCAACTCCTTTATCCTGGGGAGTACTCGTGTATAGAGGCCGCCCAAGGAGGTCCAGCAGCCCCTTGTATGTGAGGCTACGAGGGGGTGAAGACGATGAGGATGATGACTAAAGAGACAGACAGACAGACATCCTAGACCAGACATACAGTACAGGATGACAACAAGTCTTGATACAGTGGGTATATGACACATGGGTACTGGAAATATGAATGAGCACAAGTCATTTGGTTGGTTAAGAGACTCCCCTCATGACTTTGATAAGATCCAGAAATATTCATCCGATCTTGATATTGTCTCTCTTAACTCTTGCTATTTGCAGTGACTAAGACTGATTCATCATATATTTCCTGAACCTGATGAGTTAACTTAAGCTCTCCAAGATAGTCAGGACACAACGGGTAGTCTTACCATATGAAGTGTAAATACCTAATGTAATTGTAATGATTTATATTAATTATTTATACATTATGGATTTATATATCTGGGGTTTGAAGAATCTGGGGTTTATCAGGTGTAAAGAATCAAGTGATGACGGATACCAAAGAAGCATCTCTGGTCATCTTGACGACTCAGCGTGATGACTCAACCGGATTATCTATAACTGTACTCAGCCACTTGTCGACGTCCGGTACATATAGGACTCAAGATATGAAAGAAGAATTTTTATTTAGTCAGAAAACAGGAACCAACTTCTGTTAGCAAGAATAAGTGTTTCCCTGGAGAAATATGGTTAGGTTAGGTTAGGTACACAGGTATAGAGTTAAAACATAAATACTCGTTTGACTTGGTATTAATAGTAATTTAACAGGTAGTAATCAATTCTGTCTCATATTACATTACGTATCTTGTAATTATGGAGTAAATTAGTCACTTGTTGTGGTAATTGAACTGTTATCATTCCCATGGTGAAGAATTTTTATTTTTTTATGAGGGGGAGGGAGGTGGAGAGGTCAAGGTGGGACGACTTCCTTCTTGTGTAATTTTGATCTCATGTCGTCCAGGTGATAATTACGCTTTAGTTCTGCTCATAATGTTATGTTTTGGTGATAATTGAATTTTCGTTTCGTGATTCTATGTTTCACTTGATTTTTTCTTCCTTTTTTAAGCAAATTACAGATTTTTCTTTTTTTTCTGGTTATATCTCTTTTTATTTTATCCCAGTACTAAGTTGTTTTATTTACAGGTGATGGTGTTTACAGGTGGTGGTGTTTACAGGTGGTGGTGTTTACAGGTGGTGGTGTTTACAGGTGGTGGTGTTTACAGGTGGTGGTGTTTACAGGTGGTGGTGTTTACAGGTGGTGGTGTTTACAGGTGATGAGGTGTTTACAGGTGATGGTGTTTACAGGTGGTGAATGTTTACAGGTAGTGGTGTTTACAGGTGGTGGGTGTTTACAGGTGGTGGTGTTTACAGGTGGTGGTGTTTACAGGTGATGGTGTTTACAGGTGGTGGTGTTTACAGGTGGTGGTGTTTACAGGTGATGGTGTTTACAGGTGGTGGCGTTTACAGGTGGTGGTGTTTACAATTGGTGGGTGTTTACAGGTGATGGTGTTTACAGGTGGTGGTGTTTACAATTTGTTGGGTGTTTACAGGTGGTGGTGTTTACAGGTGATGGTGTTTACAGGTGGTGGTGTTTACAGGTGGTGGTGTTTACAGGTGATGGTGTTTACAGGTGGTGGCGTTTACAGGTGGTGGCGTTTACAGGTGGTGGTGTTGACCTTAAAGAGAAAACTCAGTACCTGTATATCCGTCACTGAAAAGAAAAAAAAATGTCGGTGAATCTGTCGCTGTGCCGTGACGACTCACCTGACGTCCATCATAAACTAGAACACTAACTGAAGATTCCTTATCCATTTTCTGGTAAGGCAGATTCCATTATGTAATGGCTAACGAGGGAATTTAATGCATAAAGCTATTGTGACTATGTTTCCAACACACACACACACACACACACACGGGTAACCACCTCCCACAATCGCCGTGGTGACATGAACTAATATATCTCAGTCGGGGAAGGTTTTTGGTTCCTGCCCGGACCACCCTGGGGTCTGTGGCCAATAGGTGTACCAAGGTGCACAACCCTTAGGACCCGTGTAATATGTGTGTAAAGTTTAATGTCTCTAACTGCTTCAGCTTTGGAGCTAAGGCTGGAACAAATACGCAGACGGGCGAACACGTCATTATATATATATATATATATATATATATATATATATATATATATATATATATATATATATATATATATATATATATATATATATATATATATATATATATATATGTATATATATATATATATATATATATATATATATATATATATATATATATATATATATATATATATATATATATATATATATATATATAACGTAATAGACAGTTAAACCTCAAGTGAGCACCTTAGAAAATCCATGAAAATAAAAATAAAATTTTTGAGACTAGGAAAGTGTTGTGCTTAATGATGGCGTGTTAGTCCCGTCTTTCAGCAGTGACGTGGGTACATACTCGTCCTGCCACCACACACACCGTCTCCTGGGCAATATGGACAACGTTTTTACCAAAAGACTGGCCATGTTGGTGAGGTATTCTGTAACGGTGTGTTAAATCAGAGGACGTAGCCCCTACAGTCTTCCTGGTATTATTATTATTACTATGAACAAGATATCAACACTGCCACCATCATATACAAGTAACACTCCTTGAAGCCAACACTCCTCACATAATATTATAATCTCTCCCAACAAGCCTCTAGTAGGGGCAACTGGATCCCGACCACAGGCACGTGAGGTCAACTGCCTCTCTCACCTCCCTCAACTTTCTCCTCCTCTACCTTATGAAAAAAGAAGAGAATCTGAGAGGAAAAAAAACAAGAAATTGCTCGGCCGACTCAAGACTCCCGACCAGGACGAGTTTTCCCTTCCTACCAACACGGCGTGATGACCGACCCCCACCACACTGGTCTACTGTTGAGAGAGCTTCCTTATGATGACCCGGTGTGTGTGTGTGTGTGTGTGTGTGTGTGTGTGTGTGTGTGTGTGTGTGATAATAAAAACTCGTTCTGTATAAAGTACCTAATCTAACCTATCCTAATCTAACCTAATCTAACCTAACCTAACCTATCTTTACCCAAGCTTACACTAATCTAACCATGATCCAGCTTATCGTAACCAAAACCTAACCAAACCAAACCACCTCAAATAAAGTTCTAAAATTCTAAATCAAACCTAAACATAGAGAGTATAAACCTAATCAAACCCAAACTAAACCAACCCAATTAAACCACAGGCCTATAAAGCCTACACCTAACCTATTAACCTAATGATGGCAGCCACGAGATGAAACACACACACACACACACACACACACACACACACACACACACACACACACACACACACACACACACACACACACACACACACACACACACACACACACACACACACACACCACACACACACACACACACACACACACACGCACACACACACACACACACACACACACACACACACACACACACACACACACACACACACACACACACACACCCCTCTGCTCCATCATCAATGCTTCTCTCAGTCAAGCCAGATGCCCAGCTGACTGGAAGACCTCTTATGTATCACCAGTGCCCAAGTCAACCAGCCCACAATCCTTAAATCAGCTACGACCCATTGCCATCACCCCAATTACCCAGCTTAATCTGCTAAAGTTTCTTGTCTGACTGAGCGTATGCTGATATTGCAGGCGGCATAGATCATTAGCAAATTGGCAATATGAAAAACTTCCTCCACCACTCACTGTCTTGTTAGCTTTCTCAACTACATATACCGCCATCTGGAGAAACGAAAGACGTATGTGGCTGCTTTCAGCTCTTCTATTGATTTTACATTTAAAGCGTTCTGACCTAGTCGACCACAATATAATCATAAACAAAGCTATTGACCTCGGGCTTCGGAGAAGTCTCATACCATTGCTTACAGACTTCCTCAGTGACCGACGCCAAGCTGTACGCTTCCGAGGGGCTGTCTCCACCTTTCAGTCACTCACCTGTGGCGTCCCCCAAGGCACCAAGATGGGACCACTCTGCTTCCTTATGCCCATCAATGATGCCCTAAGAGAAACCCCTGCTCGCTGGAAATATGTCGACGACTCCACCATTGGGATCAGCGTCAACAATTCTGCTCCCAACTATACCGCCCTTCAGGATTTATTGAACAGTCTCCAAAACTGGGCCACCAACAACCATATCACCATCAACCATACCAAGACCATGGTTATGCACATCAACCTCTCCTCCGACATTGTCCCACCTCCTTCCATTACCCTAGGTCCGAACACACTCCAGGTTGTAGATTCCACGAAGCTCCTCGGCGTCACCATAGACAACAAACTAAATTGGAAACCACACGTCAGTGAAGTTGTCAAATCCTCCAGTTTCCGTCTCCACCTCCTCCGCCGACTCAAGTCCCTCGGAGTTCCCGCACACGAGCTCCTCAGTGTACACACAACATTCATACTTCCCAAGCTCACCTATGCCTCCCCCACCTGGTCTTCCTCCCTAAATGCCACACAACGTAAACACCTAGAAAAAGTGCAAAAGAGGGCATGCAAGATTATTCTCTCCCCTTCCTACTCCACATATCAAGAAGCGCTCAACACACTGACCCTTTCGACTCTCACTGACCATCACCACGGCCTCATCTGCAAATTTGGTAAGAAGCTTCTACACCATCCCCGACACCGGCCCCTACTACCACCTGAGATCCCCTGTCCGAGAATTGCTGTTCGACACCACAATCGCATCCAGCCCATACGTGCACGAACTGATCGCTATAAGAACAGCCCAGTCCCAACCATTGTAAAAATTATCAATAACATGTAATAAATCAGTGTATTCACTCCCAGTAAACACTGCTCCCTACACTGTCACTATGTTGAAATGAACTGTATTTTGAGCTGATCCCCATCTAAGTTACTATATGTCCTATTTGTGTCACTTATGTCACTTGTATATTATTTGTAATTCGTAACCCATTCCCCAAATATGTAACTGTATATTTTCAGCCTCTGGCTGCCAAGTTTTTCAATAAACCGTTAATTATTATTAGAGCATACACACACACACACACACACACACACACTTGCCATGCTGGAGGGGTGGGAAAAGTGAGGAAGTCAAGCGTAATTTTTTGATTTATACAAACATCTGCCAAGACAAAAACAATAGACTTTCACACCCCTCAACTGTGGTGGATGAGGGAGGGGGGGTGGATGAGGGGCGGTGAGTGTGAGTGAGGGGCGTGGTGAGTGGATGGGGGGTCCCCAGGGTGACAAATCTTGGATGAGGAGGATTTTACCTTGAGAGAAGAGCAAATAAAGATAGAGAGAGAGAGAGAGAGAGAGAGAGAGAGAGAGAGAGAGAGAGAGAGAGAGAGAGAGAGAGAGAGAGAGAGAGAGAGAGAGAGAGAGAGAGAGAGAGAGAGAGACTTGACACACTTCATGCCACATAGTTACACTGAATAAATATATCTTCAGCCACAATAACGAAGGTAAACCCTGACGAAAACCCACAAGTGCTGGGACAAGAAACACAGCCAAGAGCGACTGGACGAGGACTAGGCAGATCAAGATGTCATGGTCTACTACACAAACCTGAATATATCATCGTAGAGGAAAGAACCCGCTTGCTGTAGTTTCCTGTATTGACGTAGAATAACATACAGTGAGAAATACCAATGTCTACACACTCTACAATATAGTACTAAGTCAATAAGGAGCAACTCGCTATCCTGCTACAACGACCACTACCACGTACGGTTCAAGGCCTCGGGGCACGCTGACTCTTGGCTTTCCCAGACAGCCCCCCCCCCCATCACCTGAATGACATTCCTATACACTCCCCGGCTGATCAGTTATGTACCTCATTATAAATCTCCCCTCGAGTGATACTGCTGCTCTCTACGTGATATTTGAGGCTTCCACAACACAGATACAGAGACGTGGTATCTATTAAGAAAGTAACTGTAAGAGTAGAGGGAGTTGACATTATACTTGACGCCTTAACTGTGTTGTACTGGAGACACACTCTACTTACATACACGTGTTGAACCTTCCTACTGCAGGGTCTCCTCTTAGTGTCTCCTCCCTCACTGTCTCCTCCTAGTGTAGTCTCCCCCAGCATCTCTTGGCAACAGGAGAGAGCGGTGAGGTGTTTAATCTGGTGTTTTGTTGTTGGCGGTGGTGGTGACAGTGTGTTACATGAAGGAGTGTTGTTACCTACTGTAGACGGTGTACGAGAGGTTCTGTCACGGTGTGTTGTCTTGTAACAGCACCCCCTCCTTCCTTCTTCCTTCTTCCTTCCACCCCCCTCTTCTTCGTTCCCCACTCCTTCCCTCCTCTGCCTCCTTCCCCTTTCCCATCCTCCCTCTCTGCCTCCTGGGGGCTGGGGTATGGCTGAGCGAGGACGGGCTGGTGTGAGGGCAGGGGGCTACGCTGGCTGGGGTTAATGAAGGCTACATCAAACATCACACGTGGCAGCCCAAGCGCTCGATCTAGGCTAAACAAACACCACTTCCCACCACACCACGCTCCACCACGCTCCACCACCACCACCACTCTCCACCACCACCACTCTCCACCACCACGCTCCACCACCACCACCACCACCACCACCACCACCACGCTCGGTCTCTATTACACGGACGTTCGCCTGACCTTACAGCGCCACCACCGCCGATGGACACAGCTGACAGAGATCGTTATCCGAATAGAAAGCAAAGAGGAAATCCGACCCTCGCCTCCAGCCGTGAAGGTAAATCAGGAAACACAATAAAAGAAAGCTGATGTACCTCAAGATTACACACCCCAGCTTATTTCACCTGAAGAGACACCCAGCTTATTTCACCTGAAGATTAGACACCTCAGCTTATTTCACCTTTAGACACCCCAGTTTATTTCACCTTGACACCCCAGAACACCCAGCTTATTTCACCTGGAGATTACACACCCCAGCTTATTTCACCTTTAGACACCCCAGCTTATTTCACCTGAAGATTACACACCTCAGCTTATTTCACCTTTAGACACCCCAGCTTATTTCACCTGAAGATTAGACACCTCAGCTTATTTCACCTTTAGACACCCCAGTTTATTTCACCTGATGCTCACATACCTTAACGTTCACCCAACCTCAACTAATCCCTCTCCAGGTATAGCTTAATTAATCACCAGGTGAGATACTCGTAGGTGTATCATCTTTAGGTAACCCACAACACGAGAGGATACAGACACACCACAGTGGGAATAAACTAATACAATTTGTTATCACATTTGGACACTCTGAATCCCTGAGCACACGCACACACGCACACACGCACGCGCACACATACACACACACACACACACACACACACACCCACACTCTATTAATAAACCGTTTATTATTATTATTATTATTATTATTTTATCTGAACCTCTAATTTGGCTCGTCAAACAAGATAAAAATAAACACCTTTCCTGCACGTAACCTAACCTAACCTAACCGGGAACTATGTCATGCACCTTATCATATGTGTGTTCAATGTGTTGGTCCACAAGTTTAAATATTTAGGATTACCTGACCATTAGATCCCCTAGCTTGTTTCACCTTTACGATTAACTAACTTAACACTAATCAAATCTAATCTTACCTAAAGTTATACTAATCTAACCTAACCTAACAGACAGAGAAAAGCCATTAATTTTATTGTTGTTGTTGTTGTGGTGATGGTTGTTGTTCTTGTGGGGTGGTTGTTGTTGTTGTTGTGGTGATGGTTGTTGTTGTTGTGGGGTGGTTGGTGTTGTTGTTGTGGTGATGGTTGTTGTTGTTGCGGTTGTCGTTATTTGGAGACTGTAGTCACATCGCTACTCAGTGATTCGAATGACTCATAAACGACCCAATAAAAGCCTAATTTAGATGGAGAAATGAACGAGAAAGATTGACTCGTTACCAGAGTCAGACAAGAGTTATATCATATCAGAAAAAGTTGAGTCACTTCACCACCTCACGGGACAATGGTGTTTTGTGAACCTCTCAAGACCTCCCCGCTCAACACGTCTGTCTGTCTGTCTTCTATCTGTCTATGTGTCTGTCCGTCTGTCTCAGGAGGAGTTACTATATATGATATAACTGTATGAGTAATAAATAATTTCTCACTTTTCTTGTTCATGAAGATATTATACTATACTGTGATGGTGTCCGCTTATGAGTGTCAGCTGTCGTGCCTGTGTCGTGTTCTCTGTGTCGTGGAGCGTTCCCCAGATGTCAACACTTAACGTCAATGTCATATGGCACGTTGTCTCACGCCTGGGAGGAGACGACACATCCTGGAAGAGTTTTTCGCTGTCTGGATGTGTCATTATTGTGTCATGCATACAGGTGTGTCAGCTCGCAGGGAAGTGGGGGGGGGGGGACACCTACTTAATTTTTCACAAGGTCACAGATAACATGGAATAGTGTGGTGTAGCGTATTGGCTCACCAGAGAGGAGACCACCTACACTTTTAACTCTTTTCTTATGGGTAACCAATTCTAAGTCACGTATATATATATTTGCTATGGTGTTAACACAAGTATCAGCTGGTCCGCGTGAGTGTATATACCAAAGGTGATGTTATATTAGCTCGCCACAGTGAGGGAGTCGAAGCTCAGGGACAGGCAGTGATGAGACAACGTTGTGTTTGTCATATACACGGCCCGTCCTCACGCACACACCTCCATCTACTCTTAATTCTGCTGCGATTTTGGACTTAAACTGTTACCTGTACGCCCCCCCCACGGGTTGTATAGTGTAGCGTCATGGGGGGCTGCACACACACATGGCAAGCTTAAGATCAACACTGTCTTGGCTCAGGCTTGTTGTCTTTGCACCTGTTTTTAGTCTGACCAAACTTAACCTGAAACTGCTGATAACACTCGCTACCCAAACTCAATATTGACACATTCGCTGCCGAGGTGTTGTGCGCTGCTGATGCCCTCCCCCCCTCCACCCCTCCCGGAGTCCTGAAACCTTTGCGTGAGAACCGAAGTCTCATCCAGCGAGGCGGTTCATCACCATCAGACTCCGGGCAGTTGTGTGACCAAATACACCAGTGATGCTCTTTCAGTATTTCTGGACACAGCCGTCTGCACCCATCACCGTTACCTAGGTAAATAAACACCTGGTCCAATCTCAGACAATTTCTTCACCCTCAAAAAAAAAAAAAACTCGCCAAAACTTGAGACTTGAAGATCGTTCTTAAAATAACAACAACTTCGATTGGTTTAATGGCCTTTCCACTCCGACGAATGTGGTAAGGGTAAGTGACACCATTAACTCAAAGTCTTATACTAAATTTGGTAAATTTAATAACACCTTTAACCCAGATGAAGCTTAATAATAAACCTAAAGATGATTCATTACATCATTAACTTAACACAAGGACGAAGATACACGTATGATCTCCAGCCATGAGTGACACTTCCCACAACACCTGCCGCGTGACTTGAGGACAGCGTCAGGAGGTGTGGTGATCGTGCTGGGATCTGAGCTCTGTTGCCTCGCTCCCAGGACGTGTGAGAGAGGACACCCACCCACTACTGCTTCATTACACACCCTAAAGAAAAACTCACTGCTATATGATTACTTCTCATTTCTCTTTACGAAACTTAATCTCCATTTTTCACTATTTTTCATTTTTTATATAATTTTTTTTTTATCGAATGAAACGTGAGGAAATATTGATGGTGTATTTCCTGATCAGTTTTACTTGGGATTAAAAATACTAAACATATATTAAGGAGTTTAGTGAATAAAGAAATAAAATATACTCATTATGGACACACTTGTTCTATTATGATTTTATGAAGGAGTTCTCGTTATGCTTACGAATAATAATGACAACAACAATAACAACCATACTACTACTACTTCTACTACTTCTACTACTACTACTGCTGCTACTACTACTACTACTACTACTACTACTACTAATGATAATAATAATAAACATCCACACTACAGCCAACCTTCCCCAGCGAGCATCTATATGTTGAAGCTGAAGTGAACTCTTTGTTTTAACCCCAGTCATATATCGCTCAGGCTATTACTGACACTCAGATGTATGTATGTATGTATATATGTATGTATGTATGTATGTATGTATGTATGTATGTATGTATGTAGCTAAAATCCCATTACACACCTGTTCGAATCTATGGACAAAACAGAACTTTAAAGATTCGTTCCAGCAGTTCGGAGCTTCAGACGTGTTGAAAGACTATTGCACGTAACTGGACAAATTCTATACCAGGGAGGGAGACGTAGTGGAGAGATGATTTTATTTTTTACATATTTTTGGGGGATAAACTGAATATTCCCCCCCCCCTGCCCAGTTTATTACCACATGAAGATTAACCACCTGATATTACCTGGGGGGGAGAGGTTAGGTTAGGTTAGTGTTAGGTTAAGGTACTGTTGAGTTGGGTTAAAGTTAAGTTAGGTTAGGTTAGGTTAGGTTAGGTTAGGTTAGGTTAGATTAGTGTTAGGTTAGGTTACGTTAGTGTTAGGTTAAGGTACTGTTGAGTTGGGTTGAAGTTAAGTTAGGTTAGGTTAGGTTAGTGTTAGGTTAGGTTACGTTAGTGTTAGGTTAAGGTACTGTTGAGTTGGGTTGAAGTTAAGTTAGGTTAGGTTAGGTTAGTGTTAGGTTAGTTAAGGTACTGTTGAGTTGTTGAAGGTTAGGTTAGGGCAGATTAAAAGACGGTGGTAGTGTGTGTGTGTGTGTGTGTGAGAGAGAGAGAGAGAGAGAGAGAGAGAGAGAGAGAGAGAGAGAGAGAGAGAGAGAGAGAGAGAGAGAGGCAGTGGACACACACACACGGGTGACTGCACCTCAACCCGCCACGGACATCTCCTCAATATTCCTCACACACAAATGTTACCCTCGCGTCTAGTAATCACTGACATAAACTGAAGAAAAAACACACACACACAAAAAACACATCATGACTACTCGTTACTCGGGAATGTATCAGAGAGGAAGTTCTCATGGTGGAAATAATTTAATAATTTCCTGTCCACGTGAATCGAGAGGTGAAGCTACCGTCAAAAATATGAGATGAAACATTGGGGGAAATTATGTTCGGGAGAAATTTTTATTATTATTATTATTTTTTTTATATATGTATTTTATTTTTCGTTGATATCAAGAGGAGTCTGTCACATAATGCCAGATTAATTGACTGGAGAGAGAAGTCCGTTTTATAGATGTTTCACTATATAGCGTATTTATGCCATAAGATATCATCAAATTTACACAGAGACTCTACCTTAATACGGTCACTCGGCGCCATGTTTAAAGACGATATTGACTTAGTGTTTATATTCGCGAGACACAGGAAGGCGCGAAATTAACTTCTGATTAACTAGGAAGATTTTTTTTACTCTTTTTCAATTGTTTTTTTCCCTCTCACATCGTTAAGGCGCTGGACAGTGAAACACACGGACGTAATTAACGATGGCGCCTCCTTCACCTGGCGACAGACTGTACTGTGTATGTGTGTGTTTGGGGGCTGGTGTGTATTAGAGGAAGGGTCTATTAGGACTTGGGGTCTATTAGGACTTGGGGTCTATTAGGACTTGGGGTCTATTAGGACTTGGGGTCTATTAGGACTTGGGGTCTATTAGAAGTGGGGTCTAACAGAACTGGGGTCTATTAGGACTTGGGGTCTATTAGGACTTGGGGTCTATTAGGACTTGGGGTCTATTAGGACTCTGGGGGTCTATTAGGACTTGGGGTCTATTAGGACTTGGGGTCTATTAGGACTTGGGGTCTATTAGGACTTGGGGTCTATTAGGACTTGGGGTCTATTAGGACTTGGGGTCTATTAGGACTTGGGGTCTATTAGGACTGGGGTCTAATAGAACTAGGGGCCTATGAGGACTGGGGCCCATCTAACCTTAGTAACATCAGTACACCTCAACATGAAAAGACAATCATCTCAATATTTACCAAAAAAAACCGATTTATTTATTTTTTTTATTATTTTTTTTTATACACATTAGTTTAACCATTGTGGGCTGGTGTGAGTATTTTACCCCCGGCAGTGTTGGGTTTTATTGTTGTAATCTGTCGCGTGTGTCTGTTGTGGTGGTGTTGAGTTAGTTCACCACACAATAGTCTTCAGTGTGTGTGTGTGTGTGTGTGTGTGTGTTGTGCCACCCTATAAGGGTCACTGCCTTTCCTCCTTCCCTCCCTTCCTTCCCTCCCTCCTCTTCTTCTCCTCCCTCCTCCCTCCTTTTCTCTCACAATCCTTTCGCCTTCACTTATTTATTTGCACTCTCTCTCTCTTCTATCACATTCACCTATGTCAAGAAAGTTTAGTCAGTTTGGGAAACCAAATTTCTGTCATATAATACATTGTCAATAATAATATATTGCACAGTAATATAACGTTCACGAGATCTTTTATCACAGGTTTTGTTGTACACTGTAATTAATATCATTTCAGAGAACGATTTTTTCACTCGTCTTTTCTTCTACTATATTTCCCCTTAGCTACCCCTCCCTACCTCTTAGCCCCCTCCTTACCTCTAGTGGCAAAAGACGAAGTAATCTCTGAAAATGAGTTTAATTTAGTAGGTGAGGTGTTTAAATATAAGGTTTTCAAATGTCAGACAACTGTAGACCTATCGGAGGGAAAACGTACATAACATAACATTGACATAACATAACACAACATTGACATAACATAACATCATCTAACATAACATCACCAAACATAACAAAATAACCACATAACATAACTGATCTTCTCTACACTAAGTTTATTTCCCTTGACATTATATTAAAGTTAAATTAAACGTTTACCTCAGTTTAGTTCAGCTCCAGATATGAATTGGATTATAGTTTAGTCATTATATTCAAGAATGTTTAACCTCTACATCAACCTCTTTTTACTTCATTAATTAGGAGAAAGTATCGACGCACAAGGGGTGACTCCTCCCTCTTCCCCCCTCCTAACCCTATCCCTCCCTTTCCTGCTCCCTATCCACCCTCCCTTCCTACCCCCAATCTCCTTCCCTCCACACTGCTGATTCAGGTCATGGATACTCAACAAAGATTCCAAGTTTATCTTTTGCCAACTGTGTGTTTGTGAGTGTGTGTGGACTGTGTTTGTGTGTGTGTGTGTGTGTTTGTGTGTGTGTGTGTGTGTGAGACTGTGTTTCAGTGTGTGTGTGACTGTGTGTTTGTGTGTGTTTTGTGAGCAGACTGTGTGTGTGTGTGTGTGGACTGTGTGGTTTGTGTGTGTGTGTGTGATTGTGTTTGTGTGTGTGTGTGACTGTGTGTTTGTGTGTGTGTGTGTAACTGTGTTTATAGTGTGTGTGTGTGTGTGACTTGTGTGTTTGTGTGTGTGTGTGTGTGGATTTGTGTGTTTGTGACTGTGTGTGTGTGTGACTGTGTGTTTGTGTGTGTATTTGTAACCCCTAGTTTGTTGTGGTGTCGAGAGGCGTATGTGTTCTGTTCCTTCTTCTGTTCCTTCTTCTGTTCCTTCTCCTTCTCCTGTTCCTTCTTTTCCTTCCTCATCCCCGGTTATTGATGTCTGTTCTTTCTCTGTTGTTATTTTTAATTATCTTTATTATCCTTGTCAACTGCATTCCTCCTCGTTTTTGTCTTCCATTACTTCTCCTCCTTCTTTTTATTCTTCTTTTCTTCTTCTCTTCCCATTCTCTGATAAGCGTCTGTGAAGTCTGTTGACAATCAGTCCTCCTCCTCACCAGATATTTGACCTCTACCTTTACCTTGACCTTTGACCTCTGTGGTATTATATAATTACATCATTTACTCTTCTTTTTCCTCTTTCTCCCAAACACAGACTCAACAGAATTATTTTATTATTAACCTTTTTATTCTGTTTCTGTTTTATTTACGTTTGAGATAATTAAAACAACTATCTGTACTCTGGGTGATCGATGAGCTCCGTAATGAACAGTGACTCCTGTTGTCTCGGTAGGGCTGTCAAAATCCTTCTGTCTGTTGCGTCATATTTTTTCGACATAATTTGGTATAGATAGTTTTTGAGTGATTGATTTAACCCCTTTCAGTACAATGACTTGAGCCCTTCAGTACAATGACTTGAGCCCTCCAGTACGATGATTTAACCCCTTTCAGTACGATGACTTAACCCCTTCAGTGCAATGACTTGAGCCCTCCAGTACGATGATTTAACCCCTTTCAGTACGATGACTTAACCCCTTCAGTACAATGACTTGAGCCCTCCAGTACGATGATTTAACCCCTTTCAGTACGATGACTTAACCCCTTCAGTGCAATGACTTGAGCCCTCCAGTACGATGATTTAACCCCTTTCAGTACGATGACTTAACCCCTTCAGTACGACGACTTAACCCCTTCAGTACGACGACTTAACCCCTTCAGTACGACAACTTAACCCCTTCAGTACGATGACTTAACCCCTTCAGTATTACATGAGTCATCACACTAAGAGGTTAAGTCATCGTACTGAAGAAGTTGGCTTATACTCTCTCTCTCTCTCTCTCTCTCTCTCTCTCTACACCAGGTAAGCGCCAACACCAGAATCTTCACCGACAAATTATCTACCTTCCTACAACACTGATGGTGGTGGTGAACTCTGTGTGTGTGTGTCAGCACGTGTCAAAGTGTCGGGTACTCCCTCAACAGGGCGGAGGGGACGACAGCACTACATAACCAACGTGTATACACCCACCCTGCCACCCATCCTCCTTCCCTCCCACCCCAACGCTCAACCTCCCCCTCCCCCCCACCCAACCAGCCAGGTAAGGGAGGAGGGAGTGAAGGAGAGAGGAATGGAGGAGGTAGGGACAGAAGGAGGAAGGAAGGGAATGGAGGAAGGGGAATCAAGGGATAAGGAGGAGGTGGAATAGACAAGTAACGGTGAGGAGGAGTCGTAAGGGAGACTGAGAGATAAGAGAATGGAGGTGAAGACACGGAGAAGGAGAGAGAGAGAGAGAGAGAGAGAGAGAGAGAGAGAGAGAGAGAGAGAGAGAGAGAGAGAGAGAGAGAGAGAGAGAGAGATGTACACCACCATCCACACAGTACACACCAACACCATCCATACGTACACAACACACACGACACCATTCACACGTACACCAACACGATCCACACGCGCACCAACACTCATACGTATACCAACACCATCCACACGTACACCAACACCATCCACACGTACATCAACACCATCCACACGTACACCAACACGATCCACACGTACACCAACACCATCCACACCAACACCATCCACACGTACACCAACACCATCCACACGTACACCAACACCATCCACACGTACACCAACACCATCCACACGTACACCAACACCTGTACTAATTAATCCGTTTTCTACCGCCCTAAACACCTGTCGGGAGAAGATTAACTCTATTAAATATATAAATTGATAATATAAGGGAATAAATGCATTAAAAATTACTAATTGACGATTAATTATGTATTTTAGTTCAGGAGAGAGTCATGGAGGTCCCTGTCTGTCTGTCTGTCTGTCCTGATTACAATCACCAAGTACACCTGACTATCACCAAGTACACCTGACTATCACCAAGTACGCCTGACTATCACCAAGTACACCTGCCTATCACCAAGTACACCTGACTATCACCAAGTACACCTGACTATCACCAAATACACCTGACTATCACCAAGTACACCTGCCTATCACCAAGTACACCTGACTATCACCAAGTACACCTGACCATCACCAAGTACACCTTACTATCACCAAGTACACCTGACTATCACCAAGTACACCTGACTATCACCAAGTACACCTGACTATCACCAAGTACACCTGACTATCACCAAATACACCTGACTATCACCAAGTACACCTGCCTATCACCAAGTACACCTGACTATCACCAAGTACACCTGACCATCACCAAGTACACCTTACTATCACCAAGTACACCTGACTATCACCAAGTACACCTGACTATCACCAAGTACACCTGACTATCACCAAGTACACCTTACCACCACTAATTACCACCTGAGATAAAACACGTTAACCTGACCTGGTGTTTTGTGTGTTCTCTAAGTAACTGGTTTGTCAAGTTTGTTTTTGTCATCATCCTGAGAGACACAAATTCTTACCCGGCGGTGTGGTTTGTGGGGGTCTGTGTCACTGCCCAGAATGTTTTTTTTTTTTTAATATCGTATTTATTAATATATTTTCTATGCTTGGTTTACAAAGTGTGACATAGAGAATAAACACTGAGGTACATTACATTCAACTATACTAAAAAGTCCATTTGTCTTTCCTACCAAGAATTCCGAACCCATGAACCCGAAGCAGTAGATTAATACATTATTCTATCCCAAAATGCTTCGGGTTCTTATTTATAGATGAAGAAATGGAGATGTGTGTGTTGTATGTGGGGTGCTGGGGGGATGATGTGTATGCCAAGAAAACACATCACGGAGACTCAAAGATGTGCCAGACAAAGGAATGTGAGAGAGTCTGCCGAGATAATAGAGACATATACTGACAGATGAGATAGAGATGGAGGATGAGATAGAGAGATGGGGGGAGGTGATGGATGATGATGGTGGTGATGGATGATACTGGTGACGGGTGATGTGGACGGACATAGCTACACCGGGATTATATTATTCTTTTTATCTTGGTTTATATATTCATTTTAAGCCTTGTCTGAGTGTGTAGCCCAAGTGGTTAATACTAGTCTCCAGGGTTAGTATCCATCACCACACCCAACAGGATCAATAAACTCACAATTTTCTTCAAGTCAGTGGAAAAAAAAAATATTGGTTTGTCAAGTTTATAAATGGAAGAAAAAGAATTATGTTTGTTATTATTTCAAATCTATGAGTATTACCAATATTATCAACACAAGTACACGTATGAGTTTAGTTTAGTTTAATGCCGTTGATGATAAAGTAAACATTAAGGAACAAGAGTTAATACAGGAACTGACATGTTGAAATAAAATTATATAAGACATTATTGTGAGGATATTATTATGTTACTTCCTGTCTCTCTCTCTCCCCTTCCCTGCCTGTCTGTCTGTCTGTCTCTCTCTCCCCTTCCCTCTCTGTCTGTCTGTCTCTCTCTCCCCTTCCCTCCCTGTCTGTCTCTCTCTCTCTCTCAGACAGTATAAGTAGTCATCAGAACATAGTATATTCACACGCCAGGCCACACTGCCATGACCCAACACCTGGCTGCCCTCTTTTCTCAGTAATTACGCCACCGCCTTCTCCTCCTCGTCTCTCATCTATACCGCGCCTTCTTCAGGTGTCTCAGCCAAAACCACACACGCTGGGCTCGGTGCTGACCTCTGACCTCCCACATCATCAATACAGGTGTAATTAGGTCAAGTGCATCGTGATTTTTTTAAAGGTCTCTGCCCGCCATCAGGTCGACCCGCCATCTCCGCTCTACGGCATACCAACTCAAATAAAAATTTTTAATTATTTCACGAGTCAACAAATATTTTCCCTTCATATGCAAGAACATAAAATAAGTATCCGTTTAATATTGTTTTGGGATATTAGATGGAAAGGGGATTAATTTAATGGTTCGTGTTTTATCAACAGTTCACGCATGTAGAGTGGAGTGGCAGCCCTGAGCAGCCACTCGGGTACCGTTCGTCAGATTTATTGGACAGATTAAGAGGTATACATTTACAGTTTTGATTTCATACTGTGTGTGTGTGTGTGTGTGTGTGTGTGTGTGTGTGTGTCTGCGTGTGTGTGTGTACAGGTATGTGTGTGTGTGTGTGTGACAATCACCGTACAGGAAATTGAAAAGCTATTTCTTCAACCATTTCATCATAATTAAGTTTAGCAGGTGAGCCACACACGTCATTACATTCATGATAAACACAGAGACGACACTAATCTTGCGTCGCGTTGGATACCCCCAAAAAATTAATTGTCTATTTAAAATGTACTCGCAGGTAGACTCAATAGGTGACAGTATTACCTGCGACCATCCAATCAGTGTGAGGTATACATTACCGTGCCTCTTAAACCTAATTGATACGTTCCTCTACACAAATATACTCTAATGTTTTTTATTATCATCTCAAAACATTAAATTACCAACACCTGTGAGTCTTTTACCATACCTGCCGACACCTGTACAATATACCTGGTCTTTCACCTTCCCTCCCACCAGAGGACATAACCCCTACCTCACCTCATGTAGGAGTCCCATGACAGATTATAAGGACTTTGCTGGATAATGTAGAGTCTTTCCTCCTGTAAGTGAACTATACTGAATAACTCTACACCGCCACCCATCTCCTGTAGTAGGAAGGTAGGTGTGTGTGTGTGTTTTGTGTGTGAGGGGTCATGAACGAGTCCCCACCCCCCCTACCTAACCCCACACGACCCACAAGAGAGAGAGAGAGAGAGAGAGAGAGACGCCCAGGTTAGGTCACTAAGTAAAGGGTCTCACCTCAGCCACCAGGTAATCAACTCCTCAACTTGGCTACACCAATTAGACTCAAGAGCCTCTGATGGTTGTGACAATGAGGGAGAATTTAGCTGTGTTGGAGATGAGAGAGATATTAGCTGTGTTGGAGATAATGAGGGAGACATTAGCTGTGTTGGAGTTAATGAGGGAGATATAAGCTGTGTTGGAGTTAATGAGGGAGATATTAGCTGTGTTGGAGATGATGAGGGAGATTATGCTGTGTTGGAGATAATTATGAGGGAGATATCAACTGATCTTTACATGTGTGTGTGTGTGTGTGTGTGTGCAAAATAAAAAAAAACAACAATATTCCTCAACTACATCACTACGGTACACACAGTTAAAACAAACACACACATATATTACTATTTTCACCAAGCACCACCAGCCAGTTATCTTCACCGTCCGGTCACCAAGCATCAACAAAAAAATAAGACAATGTTATTATCACCAAGTGGTTTCCGTTTACACTAAGTGACTCTTACGTATGGCGCATTAGTTCTGGACTTTGTATGTATGTATGTATGTATGTATGTATGTATGTATATGACACACTGTAATGACACCATCTCTCTCTCTCTCTCTCTCTCTTTTTCTACAGTTTTGAAATATAGATCTGAGTCCACAATACAAAACTAGTGTCCCAGTATTCACGTTGGTCTGGTCTGGCGCTCGATAGCTTGGTCTGGCGAACGATGGCTTGGTCTGGCGAACGAAGGTGGAGACATAATCAGATTGTCATAACAAGTAACTAGTCTCAGGAACAGGTAATTAATCTCAGGTTAAGAGAAATTAGGTCGCTCAATGCTCGCCTTTCTTGACTGACTGACTGACTGACTGACCAATTGTTTTTATTTGTATGAAAGTTTGTCTCTCGTCTAGGAAGCTTTGATTATTTAATTTAATGATTTCTTGAGAGAGAGAGAGAGAGAGAGAGAGAGAGAGCCGTACAGTATAAACACAGCTCAAGAAACACCTGCTAAATTAACAACACGTATACAGGTAAGAGGTTCCCACAGGTGACACCGAGAACGACAGGTGTGTTGGGTCCTTCAGTTAATGACTTTATGCAGGTAAACATTTATTATTATTATTACTGCTGTTGTTTGTGGCTGTTTTATTATTATTATTATTGTGGGGTGACAGAAGAGGGAGGAGGAGGAGGAGAAGGAAGAGAGAGAGGAGAGGAAGGAGGAGAAGGAGGAGGTAACCCTAACTCAACACCCTCCCCTCCGTCAGCTGATTATGATGATGATGTCTTTGCCCTCTTGACACACACACACACACACACACACACACACACACACACACACACACACACACACACACCTCTTCCCCTCTCTCCCTCCTCTTCTTCCTCACCTCTATCGTTCTCCTCCTTACATCTGTCTCTCTCTCTCTCTCTCTCCCCCTCCCCGCAGACAACCACGACATCATCAATCTCACTAACTAACTTAACGACCAAACGACCAGACTAAAGCTAATTTGATATTCCTTCTGAAAAACACAGCTAATATTTCTCTTATTTAACACCTAAGGTAATACTCGATAACTGATACCTGATAGAGAGAGAGAGAGAGTCGTGCCAGGCAGCAAGATTGAAGAAAAAATATGAAGACGAAGAAGAAAAAAAAGAAAATAACAGGTCCTTTCCTCTCGGTCGTTGCTGCACCGTGACTGAAATTATCTTGGCCTGGTGAAGCTGTCGCCCTGCATTGTAATATCACCGCTCACGACTCACGTTCAAATCACCAAGTCACCAACCACATTGCAAGCACCAAGTCACCAACCTCAAGCACCAAGTCACCAACCTCAAGCACCAAGTCACCAACCTCAAGCACCAGTCACCACACCTCAAGCACCAAGTCACCAACCACCTCAAGCACCAAGTCACCAACCTCAAGCACCAAGTCACCACCTCAAGCACCAAGTCACCACACTACAATCACCAAGTCACCAACCACATTGCAAGCACCAAGTCATCACACACACACACCAGTCACCACACCTCAAGCACCAAGTCATCACACCACACACCGAGTCACCACACCTCAAGCACCGAGTCACCACACCTCAAGCACCAAGTCACCACACCAAGCAGATGAGCACAAGATACATAATAATAACTTAGTTGAATATAAAGACAATGAGAATCAGGTTGGGACGTCTTTCTCATTACACCTGATAACACCTTTGTTCTGTGGTATAATGACGTGTGGTGGTGTGGTGTGGTGACGTATGTTATGGTGTGTTGACGTGTGTGTGGTGGTGAGTGTGATGTGGTGTATGGTGTGGTGACGTGTGTGTGTGGTGTGGTGACGTGGTGTGTGTAATGACGTGTGGTGGTGTGGTATGATGTGGTGTGGTGGTGTGGTATGATGGTGTGTGGTGTGGTGTGGTGACGTGTGGTGGTGTGTTATGTGTGGTGGGGTGTGGTATGATGGTGTGTGGTGGTGTGGTATGATGGTGTGGTAGTGTGGTGTGATGGTGTGGTGTGGTATAACAGCACGTGGTATGACAACACAACTAGACCATCAAGATGATACCATCTTTCAGACGCGACAGGAAACACGTGTGTATGGTGTGTGTGTGTGTGTGTGTGTGTGTGTGTGTGTGTGTGTGTGTGTGTGTGTTGATCCGTCATACATAAACCCATCACACATTGACACCACTACCCCCATCCTCTCTCACCTCCCTTATC
>NW_024732440.1:755113-762613 GCF_018991925.1 Homarus americanus | reverse complement strand
CACACACACACACACACACACACACACACACACACACACTTTCTTTCGCATACTTGAAATTCCTGTACATACCATACAGAGAGAGAGAGAGAGAGAGAGAGAGAGAGAGAGAGAGAGAGAGAGAGAGAGAGAGAGAGAGAGAGAGAGAGAGAGAGAGAGAGAGAGAGAGTAGGGATAACATTCATAAAAATACAATCAGTAACTTCATCAGGAAAGGCAGACAAGCATGGTGGGTGAACAAGCATTGGTCATTAGAAAGATCCCATAAATCACACCCTGCAGGTAAACATCCTTCACGTGGTGTAAACAAGTTCAGTCAGGTCAGGAAAGGCGGAAATTGTCTACACCAAACGGAAACATGAATACATCTCCGTTTGGCCGTTATCTCCACATTAAAACTCTTATTAATTACTTTATAAACAGAGGTAAATCGTGTATAGTTTTTTTTTTGCAATTTAAAACAAAAACAAACATTTGAAAGAGAGAGAAAAAAAACGAGCTTACGGCACGGGACGCGAGACTCTGTGTGTGTGTGTGTGTGTGTGTGTGTGTGTGTGTGTTTAAGTGTTAATTAAAACACGGCGGGAAAATATGGCCTCTCTATTCTTCAGGAAAAATCTCTATCGTGAGTTTTAGATGTAAACATTTCTAGACAGTTTGTTTATTTTGGCTGTGGAGAGAGAGAGAGAGAGAGAGAGAGAGAGAGAGAGAGAGAGAGAGAGAGAGAGAGAGAGAGAGAGAGAGAGAGAGAGAGAGAGAGAGAGAGAGAGAGAGAGAGAGAGCATGTTACCTTCACAACATAGATCATTACAACACACCAATAAACTTCACCTAACCATCAACTACATAGACTTGCAAGACTCAACAAACACGCACATCATGAGTATTGAAACCTCACCCATCATGTTAAGGACCTCTCACGAGACAGGATACTCTAAGAACCTCTATCCTGATGCTACACGTTACTAGATTCCCTTCGAGTCATACATTCATTCCTTCACCCTTAAGAGCCCCTGCCAGAGGACGAGTGAGCGTGGCCACCATACACGTCCCCCCTCAGACTCTTGACGCGGCTGACTCCAGGAACCTAAAAGGACTTCCAATAGGACAAGTGAAGGATTCCAATAGGACCAATAAAGGACCTCAATCGAACAAGTGAAGGATTCTCAATAGGACGAGTTAAGGCTTCCAGTAGGACCAATGAAGGATTCCAATAGGATTAATTAAAAACGATCGTAATGCCCCTGGGAGCAGTGAAGTAAACGAGAGACCACTAGAGAGCCTCAGGAGTCAATCACATCCTTAAGGAAGCTCTTAATTAGCTGAAAAAATACTGGGGAGAACCTGAAGGTCCTCCGAGACTCCTGCAGAACAATTGGGAAGCCTGAAGAAGCTTTGAAAGGTCCTCCGAGATTCTTCAAGAACTACAAGAAGGACTCAAGGATCTCTGGACTCCCCTAAAGGACGGTCGCCTGGGATGCTGAACGAGATACCCATGGGACAGGGTGGGATATCTGGAGGACATTGGGACGCCTGTAATAGCTCAAGCACCACCACCGCCTTCGTAAATCTCCCAAGTTGTTCCTAAAGGCTTCTTGTTGGGTCCCCGGTCGTTCTTGTAATCATTATTTTCCTTCTACGTCACTTAATATAGTTAAACATTTGTTGTTATTACAGCTGGTTAAGGGGGGTAGGGAAGGGGGGGTAGGGTAGGGCGGGGGGAAGTACACTAATGCACAACAGCCAGTACAAGCACCATATTGTAAGAGAGTACATTTGTGTAAGGATGGTACATTGATTCGCTCGATTACACACATTGTACTGTACATTAGCTGGTTACACGTACACTAAGTTACAACAATGAGAAATAAGGAAGGTGTAGGTAAGTATATTTGTGGGGTTGATACAGTGATACACACACACACACACACACACACACACACACACTTGACTCAGGGTACTAGAACGACCCTCAAGTTAAATAGCTTCTAACTACCGACACCAAAGACAAAACAGCCAATCACGTTAGAGTCTCAGTGAAATATCGACGTCAATTTATCTACCAACTTCATAACTTCATCGAACTAAGGCGGATAATTTCTCACGTCATTTAGAAAGAAAAATTATTAACTTACAACTGTGGAAAATCCTCGTTCTTGTCCTCCAGGCGTCCTCCTAGTGACCAGCCAAGCGTACTTTTCATCTTGCCAACATTCCACTCTATCTAATTTCCAGTACAGTAACCCCTGCATTATATCAGAGGTTTATATACGTTTATTCTCTCTCCTAATGGGTGCTAAAGTGAGCCTATCAAATCAAGATCAAAATTCAAATCAAGATCAAAAGTCCTATTGAAAACTGAACGCCATTTTTAAACGTAATTTTTTTTTGGGGGGGGGGGGCAGGGCAATGTTTTATTTCGTTACGACCACCACCACCACGTCTAAGTTCCACGACATTATCTAGTTATTAAACCTTCCACCTCCTCCTACACCCTGCAGGGCTCCGTGAGTGTAGCGACCATCATGGAAGATTGTCTCCTCTTGCCTGTACACCTTCATCAACACAGGAAACTGATCTAGTCAAAACATATCGTCCGTCTCATCTCTTACCGTCACGCTCTTCCTAAACTCATCAACACCATTAAAAAAAAAACCGGGTCATATCTAACAATGTTTTATTCATATTTCAGGGTAATGGTGTTCACTGTATGTTCAATAGAAGAAACTGAACAATTCAACTTGTTCATCTCAGTGTTCAGTCACGTGGCTCGTATTAAGCCATCAGTTTAAATTTGATTACTCCTTCAGGCCTTACACAGTGACTAAGCTGAACAGGAAGTAAACTAACCAACGGAATACAGTAAACAATGACGTCACACGGTTGAAAGAAACGGAAATTAAGATGGAGTTTTAAATTCACTATAGGCAATGACGTCATCCCTACAAACACAACTAGAACAGACCAATCAGAGGTAAATGTTTCATGCAAACCTAAATCTCTGTCATCTCATTGGTTAATCTTCTTATTCTGGATTACCACAGTCAATGGTATAAGCACGAGGTTTATAATCATATCACGTGGGAGTTATATATAAAAATATATAATCCGATAAATCCCATTAAATTTAACCAATGGAAATAAAGGCGTTCGTGGATACATCGTGAGCTTGTATTTACGCGAACGCAAACACCCACAGGACACAATACAGTAGAGGTTATTACGAATCACGGTTCAATAATACAGTTAAGTTTATTTTTTATTCCGTGTCAACTACAAGACTTTCAACACACGGTGGTAATTTTACGTCACTGGACAGTATAACTTTCACACGGGAGCAAAAACATCATTATTATCGTATCATCTCAACCATTAACGACAATCACTATTACTTCTATTAATTACAAATATTACTAGAATTTCACCTACTACTACTACTACTTTTTTTGCTACTACAAGAACTACCACTGATTACAACGAGCAACTACACTGAGCACTCTAACAACAGCTACCACCACTGCAACATAATTACTAAGTTGGCGTCTAACGATACTACATGCTCAAAGCCCGAGGTAACAAGTTGGGTTAAGATCATCTGTTTGTTTTTCATCGACTAAACACCTCCCATAAGATACGAGAGAGAGAGAGGGGGGGTAGCGGCAGGCCAAGTGAACAACCACTGCAGGTCATTAATACAGCCTCACTGTGTGGCTCGTGTGACGGAATGCCGTTTTAGATCCTGTTTCTAATGCTTCACCTCAGGGCTATTGGCTCCTTCCTCAGCCTCCTCTCTCTCTCTCTCTGGGGGGGGCGAGGATGGTCACACTCCACCCAGATCATGAACGAGACTACACATTCAATTATGCTTCAATATTATCTGGGTCAAGTTAGGTCACGCGCGGCTAGGTCAGGTAAGGTGAGGAAAGAGTATCTGGGTTACGTGTCGTAGTTTAGAGCTGATATAACAGTATCTCAACAGACTACCCTAAGTGTGTACACTCTGTCACGTACTGACAACATACCCGATCGAGTTGTGAGTAAGGTTTAGTAAACAAATGTCGCGTTAATCTATGTCTCTTTTTAATAGTACCTTTCCTCGTCTTACTTAACCTAACCTAACCTAACCTAACCTAACCTAACCTAACCTAACCTAACCTAACCTAACCTAACCTAACCCAGAAATTTCTAAATTGTTTATAGGATGAGGTATTTTATTATAACCAGGAGGAACATCTCAAGAATGCCAGGGGGGGTCGTCTACGTCCCCAGGCGGTAGTACAGACAACTGCTCCACTGCAATAAACTTTTTGTAATGTAGAAAAACCTTGACACTATCGATGTTTCATAACAAGTTATTACATTTGTTATTTTCAATTTGATTACAGGTCTGTCTCGCCTTGAAGGTGGTGCCAGTCACAAGAAGAGATGGGTAATATAACCAATAAGACCTGCCAAGCTTGCCAGATAACGTCATTTTCACGTTCCAGGCATTCAGTGCAGCGTATATCAGGCGCTGTAGACCTGTAACATATTTACGTTAAGGAACACTGGTTTAAGGGTGTTTATGTTGAAGGTATCCAGAAACATAGGTGAGAATGTAAGCTACAGCGTCAACCTAAATAACGAGGGTAGACTACGTTATGAGAGGGAACTGAACCTGTACCCAGCGGCAGGGAGGGAAATACTGGCGAGCCGCGCTGATTGTCAACAAGGCAGAGGTCCGAGGGTTCGTTCCTGCTCTAAATCAATTCTACCAAGGTGTTGATTTAGGTCTCATAATCTATTGTTAAAAGTTTCAATAAAATATAAATTATCATATAAAGAAACACATTAACTTAGATAAAACGATTATAACATCCTACAAAACTTGTGAAATACAGTGGCTGAGGGTTAGATTCTCCTTAAATCATGAAACGAAAAAAAAATCGTCAGGTGTCCTGGATTAGATCACTCACAAAATATATTTGCTATCTGAAATATATTAATTCACCCAATTCATAAAGTTGGTAAATTGATACACACTCTAAAAATAACGCAGTGACCTATTAATATAATTTACATTCATGTATTCTTACTCCATACAGTATACTTTGAACGAACGCCTCGCAGCCTAGCGTTAGTGCCCCAGTGTGATACGCCCTGAGGGTTTTGTGAGTGTAAAACCATTGAATAAAAAATTATGCCATGTTTACTGTATATCTAACTTAAGTTTATGTTGAAATTCATCTCAATAATTTAGTCATAAATGCGTTTAAGTTAAGTAAGGCTTTTAAAGTTGAAGTTCTGTCTAGTAATTCGTCAAACCATAACCACAGTTTTAATGTCTATGGTTTTAAAAGTTAACTTGTAATCACTTATTATCAGATCATGAATGGATTTAAACTAGGAAAGGTTTAATTAATTACAACCCAATTAGTGCTGATGAAAATATAAATGAATCTCAAATAAATAAGGTCTTAAAAATTAAAATGTAGTCAGTGTTAATTAAATTATAAATTAATCTTAAATACAAAATGTAACAACGTCATCAGTTAGTCCAGTTAGTTATGACTGGAGGCTTATAATTTGCTCATGAATAGTTCTTGGCTACCTTAAGATTATTGTTGGCAAGAGTCATTATATTATTATTTAATTAATATTTGTCATCTTCCAAACATTCACTGATTAACAAAAAGTGAAGGAAAAATGTTGTATTTAAATGAGATTCAGATAATATTTAAGTTTGTCTTTCCAATAAAAAAATTTACATTGTATTAAGTCATCCACACACAGAAACTTATGCAAATACAACAAAAACAATATTGACATACGAACGGATAATAATAAACTGAAGAAATGTTGGTCATACATTTAGGGGTAACGGAGCTGAATAATCTTGTGTTCGTGGTACTACTTTCAACATTACACATCTCTACTATTGTTATTGTTATGTTTTATGTTGCTTCAGATATCAGGGTCTTTAATCACCATTAGCTAAGTCTTAATTACTACATTAGACGAGATCAAACTGTCCTAATCAGCCTTGAGACAACAACATCTACAGAGAACGGGTCAGTTTGCCTCGAGGCCAAACTTTCCCCAGCAAACAGACCAGAGGTAGACGACAACAAACTTTCTCTAGAGGTCGGACAGGAAGAGGAGGGGGAGACCCGAATGAATGGTCTGAGGTCAGTCTCTCTCTCTCTCTCTCTCTATACTACACCATAACACATCTTCACTACAACACCATAACCTTACAACCACACTGTACAGCATCTGGTGTGAAGGACATGTACCCCTAGCCATGTCCCCTGTCCAACACCCACCACCCTCACCCACCGCCAACACCCACCGCCAAAACCCACCACCATCACCCACCGCCAACACCCACCACCATCACCCACCGGAAGCGACCCCGTCCAGACTGATGCTAATGCAAGCAAGAAAATAAACATTTGAAAAAAAACAAAAAAAACAAAACACAAACGATGATGGATTGGGAAGAGGAGGAGAAGAGGGAAGGAGAGGAGAAGAGCGTGAGAGAATTATTAACAAAGAAATACGGAGAGAGAGAGAGAGAGAGAGAGAGAGAGAGAGAGAGAGAGGTGTCCTTGGGAGTCAGACGGCACCAGGGCCCGTATTTATAAAACTTCTCAATAATTGTCCTCATTTTACTCTTATACCACTGTTATTATTCTTATCTAAGAGTAATTCTTAAGTGTATCTCATGAAGCGGTTAAGTCCTATACTCTAAGCTAAGAATAAGAGTAAATTTAAGAAAAAACTCCAATTGACAAGATCATATTTTTAAATAAGCAGAACAAGTTTATAAAAGGATAAAATTGTTATAGTCTGCTTATATTTTAATGCAAATAAACGCAGGCTAAAAAACGAAAAATACGAACGTGAATCGAATACTTATTTACCGTAAACTGGAATGGAATGGCGGAGTTCTTAACGACCAAAACATAAACAATCAACGAGTGTGTTTGCCGCTGAGAGAGAAAATACAGCAGCAGAAGGGTTCGCACATATGGCTTCACCAAGTACCTTTGTCAACTCGTCCTCCGGCAAGACAAGGAACGCTAACTGGACAACTATTCCTACAGTATATGGGTACTGTCTATTGCACCCACAACACCAGGAAAGCCCGCAATTTGCATGAACTTTAAAGCTTCCTTTTGTATATCTCGCGTATCCATTGGGAACTCAATAGATCACATGAGTATTTCGGGTGTTGATAATGTAACGTCTGTGTTATCACTCTGTTACGCCAGGTTGTCATAGACCAAAGTCGGCATTGTTACACAGTTGCATTTTCCCGTAGCCAAGTAACGTACAGTTGTCAGCACCTTCATCTCAGGGGGTGATGACCTTATTCCTCGCAGTCATAATCAAGGAGTCTATGTCAGGTCCACAGGTCATATTCAAGGAGTCTTACAGGTATGTCAGGTCCACAGGTCATAATCAAGGAGTCTATGTCAGGTCCACAGGTCATAATCAAGGAGTCTTACAGGTCTT
>NW_024732440.1:617613-750113 GCF_018991925.1 Homarus americanus | reverse complement strand
CCAGACTGAGACATCGGGCAGGGGAGACTGAGACACACCGGCCAGACTGGAGATAGACTGAGACCACTGGGCCAGACTGAGACACACTGGCCAGACTGAGACACACCGGCCAGACTGAGACACAATCGGGCCAGACTGAGACACAATCGGGGGAGACTGAGACACAATCGGGCCAGACTGAGACACACCTGGGCCAGACTGAGACACACTCCGGGCCAGACTGAGACACAATCGGGGGAGACTGAGACACTGGCCAGACTGAGACACACCTGGGCCAGACTGAGACACACCGGGCCAGACTGAGACACACCGGGCCAGACTGAGACACAATCGGGCCAGACTGAGACACAATCGGGGGAGACTGAGACACTGGGCCAGACTGAGACACAATCGGGGAGACTGAAACACTCGGACCGGAAATTATGAGATTTTATCATCTATGGCGAGTTCTTGTTATGGGTGTTTGGCGTTTATCGTGAGGGGGGGGCGTTAGGTGGGCGTGACACAAACACCAGCACGCCTCCCGCGGGAAAGTAACCAGGTGGTATGTATGTATGTATGTACAGGTAGAGACAGTAGGTGGGTTATAGGTAGACAGGTAGGTAGGTAGGTAAGTAGACAGGTAGGTAGGTAGGTAGACAGGTAGGTAGGTAGACAGGTAGGTAGGTAGACAGGTAGGTAGGTAGGTAGGTAGGTATAGGTAAGTAGGTAGACACGACACCTGCCTCAAATTTCTCCATCATTAGCCTTTTAGCTATTAAGTGACCCTCCACCCATCAACCTCAAGCCTGGCAAAAACTTACCTACCATCCCTACTCTATATTTTCTCTCCTATTTATCAACTATTACACTTATCTACTATCTTTATCACGTCTTATCACTTATTCCACATTCTCATTACCTTTTATTGCTTTATTTTCTCTATTTAACTACATTTTATTAATTTTATTTCGATTTCTCTTATTTTTATTTATGATTTTTTTTATCCCTATATTTAAAGTCATTTCTCTCTTGTTTACTCTTCATTTGTTTTTATTAGTATTTTCTTTATCACGTGTGTGTGTGTGTGTGTGTGTGTGTGTGTGTGTGTGTGTGTGTGTGTGTGTGTGTGTGTGTGTATGTGTGTGTGTAATCTACTCGGTGTGAAATGTCTACAGTTAATATATGTTCGTGTATATGTGGAAATGGGTCCCCAGGTGTATGTATGTATGTATGTATGTATGTATGTATATATGTATGTATGTATATCCGTAACCACCACTCACCCAACCAAACCTTGAATCACCTGTAAGACAACGCACCCTGGAAACACGCTTAGTACCTGTGCTTTCTGTGCCTCAGGTCGTGTCTTCAACATGTTTTTACTCCCGGTCTTTAAATGGCCGTGTCTGTATTTAATTGAGCTGAAAATTATGAAATGGTTTGGCTTTTGACACACACACACACACACACCTGCAGGTAATTGTCACGCAGGTAATTTTACACACAGGTAATTTACACTCTCATTAACGAGGATATTTATTGGTACAGGTGAGTATATTATGATTAGTGTATTAGTGGAGGTAATAGTTTTGTTACATACATACATACATACATACATACATACATACATACATACATACATACACTTGTAGAATCATTTCCACGCATAAACGAACATACATACTGTAGACATTTCACAGTGAGTAGATTACACACACACACACACACACACACACACAGAACGAGAGACAAACAGACAAACAGATAGATAATTTTTTTTACCTACTACATCTAGACTAATAATAAAAAGCAAAAAAAAAAAATCAAGTAAAAATAACCCCAAACTCACAAAAAAATAAAAAAGACTAAAAAAATAACCTCCCGTAGTTGTAAATAACCCTTTAAAAACATCACAACATATATATATTTTTTTGTAATCATTCAATCACTGTTATTTGTGGCGATACAGAACCCAGCACTGAGGAACGTGATTTTTGGTACAGTTGTTGTGATTGATGGTGATTTACTCAAGTCTCAGGTTGATGGAAGGTGGTTGATAATGAGCGTTTGTCCTGATTGATGGTGATGTATGTGTGTGTGTGTGTGTGTGTGTGTGTGTGTGTGTGTGTGTGTGTTGATAGTGAGAACTTTTCTATTGTGGATTTCGATTTAACTGATTAATTTCTTAAATATAGGGCCGTTATAGGGAATCATCTTCACTATACTATCACTATCATCATCATCATCACTACACTATCCTCGTCATCACCACCATACAACACCATCACCACCACTATACACCACCACCACACACACTACCACACCACCATCATCACCACACACGTCACCATACACCATCATCACCACACACCATACACCACACTATCACATCACCATCACCCTCGTCACGCTCTGGGCACCACATTCCCAAAAGATCTTACGTCACTCTTATACTTTGTCGTAAAAATAGTTAATTAAGTTACGGTACAAATTAGCCCGTAAATTACCTTTGTAGGGAAATCCATGTTAGTCTTGCTATTGAAGTGAAGGAAGGAAGGAAAGATGGAAGGAAGGAAGGATGGGAGAAAGGAAGGAAGGAAAGATGAGAAGAAGGAAGGAAGGAAGGAATGAATGAAGGAAGATAATAAGGGAGGAAGAAAAAAAGAAAGAAAGGAAGGAAGGATGCTAAGAAGGGAGGGAGGAAAGAAGGAAGGAATGAAGGATGGAAGGAAGGAAAATAATCTTACAAATAACTGATGTTTTTTTGCTCAAATTTACGAGATCAACTCCGCATAAGGTTCAAACACATTCTCAGATAAGGACCTTTAAGAATCCAACGCCGTTCTCGTGTACCATAAATACAGCCACACACTCGTATATTCACCAGACTAATTACTGCTTCCATGCCAGCCTTGTAATTATCAATAAGATTTAATAACACTCGGGGATAAAAGTGCTATTTACGTGTCATAATAACCGGTATAACAAGCGCTAGGGGGGGGGAGGGTGGTGGGGGTATTTCATTTTGGAAAGGCCTTTAAAACTAAGGTATTGGAAGGTGTTGTGAACGAGACAATAAGGGAAGTGTATCTAATTATCTTGTGTTTCTAAATCCTATTGGAGGTGATAAAAGCATCTATGATTCTACTTGGATAGAATCGAATCCTATAAACAAACTTGAAATAATGGGAAGTAATTAATGCCAATACTCTCACTAAAGATGTTGATTGCATCTATGAATCTACCTGTAGAGAATTCAATCCTAAATAATAAAGAATTAGATGCTATTGAGAACCCGATCATTGGTATTTATTTAACAACGTCGTGGTTATTAATCCCATTTAGGGGTTCCAACGACACGTGAAACCCACTCAGTAAACATCAAACTCTTCATGATAAGGGATTGGAAGCTGACGAAGAGTATGATTACGGAGAAATGATTCAGGTAGTGTCATCAAGGTGGAGTGGTGTTACCTGGTGTTCCTCCCCGTATACGGTGGTGGGAGGGAATACACACACGGGCAGGAGACGAGTCATCCACCTGACCTCATTATTAGAACACCTAGGTCGTGATGGTGGTGGTGATGGTGGTGGTGGTGGTGATGGTGGTGGTGGTGGTGGTGGTGGTGATATGTGGGTGGTGGTGGTGGTGGTGGTGGTGGTGGTGGTGATGGTGGTGGTGATGGTGGTGGTGATGGTGGGGATGGTGGTGATGGTGGTAGTGGTGATAGTGGAGGTGATGGCGATGGTGGTAGAGCAAAATCTTCCACACGTGAGGTAAAGTTATCCCAATTTTCCAGCCATCAGTACAGTAATGTCTTCTTTGCACCTCTAGACCTCCTAAACCTAACTTAACCTTAACCTAACCTTAACCTAACCAGCGTTAATACCCCTTCATCTATACAGGTGATCGAAAACTCCCTGTGAACCTGTAACAAATAATAACAAAGAGAGAGAGAGAGAGAGAGAGAGAGAGAGAGAGAGAGAGAGAGAGAGAGAGAGAGAGAGAGAGAGAGAGAGAGAGAGAGAGAGAGAGAGAGAGAGAGAATGCGAGAGAGACAGAGAGAGGGAGAAAGAAACATGAATAAAATAAATAAGAAAGACTCACGAAGATAAGAAAAACATGAACTCTGACCTTTCAACTGTATCCCAAGTCACAGACAAGAGTAAGATGGAACTACACCCCGCCTTAACACCTCACACTCGGGGCACCTAAAAAAAAACATATCCAAACATTCTGTCATATTTTTTATAAACCTCCCGTGAATGTTTATGACTGCAGCATCAACACTTTTCTTCCAGTTATTGGTGCGTGAGGTCTCCTATACGTGAGGACAATGTTAGAGATGTTATGTAAGTCCTCCCGCTTTTTGCATGCCATCTTCACGAGTAAAAGTGTAAGGTAATTTAAGGTAATTTGGATTTCACGAGTGGCTGTTACTTCTAAGAATACGTGAAGACTTTGAAAAAAATTCTAAAAATCACAAAAATCTGATGAAGGGAAGAGGATTAATCTGTAATTAGGGTAATTCTTTGTTTATTGCTGTGGGGGAGTGTAGGAGCCATTCTGTCTTAATCGATTTTTAATGAAATTTTCACTATTTTTCGGACAATTTGTTTTCTCTTTTGAGGGAGAAGAGTTTGTTATTGTCGTTGTGTTTGTTATGATCTATGTTAACAATATCACCACCACTCACCACCACTCACCACCACCACCACCACCACCACCACTCACCACCACCACTCACCACCACCACCACCACCACCATCACTCACCACCACCACCATCACCATCACTCACCACCACCACCAAAACTCGGTTCTATAACATACTTTAAATTACCAGTAGAATATCTCCCCTATGGCATATAACAAACAAGAATTAAAACTCCTCGCTCCATTCCAGTCATCCTAGCACAATTTAGTATCTCTCAGGACCAAAAAAGAGACTCTCAGCTCCCAGCAACGGAGGTCAGGTGAGCAACTTGTAGTAGTAGGACCTGTCTGAAGAAGGCTGGCTGGCTGGCTGGTTGGCACGGGTGCTCTGGAAGTCCCCACCCCGCTAGCAGTTCGACTACCGCTACTAACTCTACCCTCCCACACCCCACCCCTCTCTCTCTCTCTCTCTCTCTCACAATTCACCTTCTTTCATTTTCTGTATGTTTATGTCTGTGTGTGTGTGTGTGTGTGTGTGTGTGTGTGTGTGTGTGTGTGTGTGTGTGTGTGTGTGTGTGTGTGTGTTAGGAAGGGTTATAAAAAAAGAAGAATGAAAATGGAGAAAAGGAATTAGAGAGAGAGAGAGAGAGATAACACAAAACGAAGAAAAAAACAGATAAATAGAGGAGGCAAATAAGACATAACAAATAAAGACAAGAATAAATAAAAGAAAAACACAACGAAATAAATCCACCAAAGGAGAACAAAGAAAGAAATGAATAAAATAAGTGAAAGACTACAAAAGAAAGTACAGTAGACAGATACAGAAATAATAATACATAACTAGAGGAGAGTTACAAGACCTAGTGCCGTTCTTAAGACAAATTACAGACAGACTTCTTGGAAAGGTTCAGGTAAATCCATTTTTTTTAAGGAGAGGAAGGGGGTATGTGGGTTGATTCAGAGTGGGATTACCTACTTGGAGATTAATGACGTAAATCCCATTATCTTTTAGGTGGGGGATTAATGAGGTGAATTTTTTTTTTTTTTAGGATTTATTTAGTATTTGTTTGTGGGTGGAGGTGGAGATGGGGGGGGAGGAGGAGGAGGGGTGGTGGTGGGGGGGGGAGGAGGAGGGAGGGTGGGGGTTGGGGGGAAAGGAGGAGGATGGGGAGGGGAGGAGGAGGTGGTGGGGAGGTGGGGAGGAGGAGGGAGGGTGGGGGGTTGGGGGGAAGAGGTGGAGATGGGGGGGGAGGGAGGAGGAGGGAGGGGTGGGTGGGTGAGGTGGGGAGGAGGAGAGTGGGGGGGTTGGGGGGAAGAGGGAGGAGGGAAGGAGGGGGAGGAGGGGAGGAGGAGGGAGTGGTAGGGGGGTTGTGGGGGAAGGAGGAGGAGGAGGAGGGTTGAAAAAAGTTGAAGAGCTGGACTAACTTACAAATATTTTATAATCCTGAACTTGAGAAACATTTAGTGAGACAATTAACAATAAGTAACCAGAGATGACTTAACACTTCACATTTAAGATGATGTGTGAACGTTAGTAGATGATTTTGGTGATGAATGATGATACGATGGTTCTGGGTGAGGTGATAATGGTGGTGATATTTCTGAATGATAGTTATGACTGAAGTGATGGTGATAATTATAAATATTTCTGTAAAAAGACTGAGAATTGTGGTGAAATTTCTAAGGGATGCTTTTAGTGGTAGTGGTGGTAGAGGAGTTTTGATTGTGGTGGTGGTGGTAGAGACGTGTTGTGGTGGTAGTGGTGGTAGTGGTGGTAGAGGAGTGTGGTGGTAGTGGTGGTAGAGGAGTGTGGTGGTTGTGGTGGTGGTACAGGTGTGTGATAGTTACATTAAGTGTTAAAATATAGAGAAGAAGACTACAAGTATTTACAGGTAGAGAGATACACACTTACAGGTACTCATAAGTTGGCTAAACTACCATAACCTAACCTAACCAAACCCAACCAAACCCAACCAAACCCAACCAAACACAACCAAACCCAACCAAACCCATCCCAGTCAACCTCATTCCCACGACCTCATGTACACACAGAGCTTAATAAACACATCAACAGGTATACACAGGTGTGTACATATATTTACAACACTGTCAGGTATATAATGAAGGGTTAATGATACTGCCATCTGGGAGGTTTATAAACTAGTTGGGGAGGGGGGGGGTGGAGATGATAGTAAACAAGGCAATTCACTGGTTGATATAATTAGTTACACATATTAGTTAAACCGGGGAATGGGAGGGGAGGTTAGATTAGGTTAGGTCATACGTTTGATTAGTTTAGGTTAGTTAACGTGTTTAATTTATGAGCAGGTGAAATAAACTGGGGTGATTAATCTTCATGTGATTAGATTCCCGTCAGACACTACAAAAATTCCACAAAGAAGAAGAAGAAGAAGAAGAAGAAGAAGAAGAAGAAGAAGAAGAAGAAGAAGAAGAAGAAGAAGAAGAAGAAGAAGAAGAAGAAGAAGAAGAAGATCCCCCCCACAACAATAACCATTCATAATAAAATCTTTACCCACAACAAACAACACTTGAGACAACACCGTGTAGACTCAACCAAACACACACGAGAATCAGTGTACACATAACATACGTACACATAACATACGTACACAAAACAACATACGTACACACTTTAGTTACCAATAGAATATGAAAGTGAAATTGGATTAGTTTATTTAGCCAGAATAAAAAAAAAATTACTAAATAGGACAAATATTAAAATAGTTGATGATGAGTGATCTAAGTCGACGTATTGGACGTCTCAAAATGATGTATACAAACAGAGTATCATTATTATTATTATCATTATTATTATTTTATTACTAATTACTAATCAATATTTTCAAAGGAGAACAATAATGATCTATTGTCCTCCTCTGTTGTATGATGTATTTTTCAATTTATTCCTAAACGTTTATTTTTTGAGAGAGAAATCTAAGTCAAGGTTTGTATAAAATTTTTTGAGACACTGGGTAGTTATCGTGTAGGAGGAACCACGTGTCTACAGAAGGAGGAGGAGGGGGGGAGGGGGGAGCACCGTCATTAATATCGGTCTGGTGGTTGGGAAAATTAAGTTGGTTTCCAGTTGATTTGAGTGAGTGAGTGAGTGAGTGAGTGAGTGTGTGAGTGAGTCAGTGAGTGAGTGAGTGAGTGAGTGAGTGAGTCAGTCAGTGAGTGAGTCAGTGAGTGAGTGAGTGAGTCAGTCAGTGAGTCAGTGAGTGAGTGAGTAGATAAATTGGATTGTTGTTGTAATAGGATCGCTGTGTTAATATGTAGACTCGTTATAATAGGTTCCAGTCATAATAGGATCCAATTTTAAGGTGTTCTAATTTAACCCGACTTATGTGTTGAGTGATAAATTTGAACCCTTTGTATCTTGATATTTTGTAGTATATATCCGCCTCCCGGTTTCCCTTACTTTAAAACACAGGTGAACACAGGTGAGAGATATATTACCTGGGGGGACAATTTTTTCCTTTTACTAGTAATTGATGTATTTTACACGCAGGTCTTATGGCAAGTGTTTGACAGCCTCCTCAGTCTTTACAGATTTATGATAAGAGGATGTCTGAGGATCTTGCATGCAGCTTCCTCGTGTAGTGTTGGAGCAGGTCGGTGGTAAGGAATGTATTTGAGAACTGGAAGAGCGTGTGTGGGGAGGTGTAAATGGGGGTGTTCGTCTCTAGAAGGGGTGTAAGGGGGGTAGGGGGGGTTCTCCTCCAGCAGTGCAGGTATTGAGGTCCTCCGTCAGATAAAAGTAATTAAGTCGACAGTAACCATTGTGTGAGGCTCATAAAAGAGTTGTCCTCGTTACCGCTGTTGTTTATCGTTATTGTCGTCTTCTACCCAACACTCTCCCCCCCCTCTACCCACGCTGCTGGAAGATGTTATGGTGTGAGCCTGGAAGATGTTATGGTGAGCCTGGAAAGTGTCTGGTGTGAGCCTGGAAGATGTCATGGTGTGAGCCTGGAAGATGTTATGTGTGAGCCTGGAAGGTGTTATGGTGTGAGCCTGGAGGTGTCATGGTGTGAGCCTGGAAGATGTTATGGTGTGAGCCTGGAAGTCATGGTGTGAGCTGGAAGGTGTCATGGTGTGAGCCTGGAGATGTCATGGTGTGAGCCTGGAAGGTGTCATGGTGTGAGCCTGGAAGATGTGTGAGCCTGGAAGATGTCATGGTGTGAGCCTGGAAGATATTATGGTGTGAGCCTGGAAGGTGTCATGGTGTGAGCCTGGAAGATGTCATGGTGTGAGCCTGGAAGGTATCATGGTGTGAGCCTGGAAGGTGTCATGGTGTAAGCCTGGAAGGTGTCATGGTGTGAGCCTGGAAGATGTCATGGTGTGAGCCTGGAAGATGTCATGGTGTGAGCCTGGAAGATGTCATGGTGTGAGCGGTATTGCCCTCACATCCTACCACGAGTTTTCTCACCGTAACTAAGCACACTGAGGAGGCCACGGGTAAGATGTGGTCGACGGTACTGAGCATATATTAGGCGTTACCCAAACAGTTAAATATCACACAAAAATCTACAGAAGCTTCCGTTGTTCTCGTCAGCACCAGTCATCAAGAACCAGATCATTACACAGGTCTCTCAAAAGGTTCAGTCGTGCTGGAAACATCTTTGTGGTGGTAACTTTCAGCCTTAACCAACGCCGCTGCCGCCACTGTTCCTTCCTCTTCTTCACACTTAAACATACCGTAGTATTAGCTCATCAAAACCCAGTTTGTTTTGTTTGTAATAGACTGAATGAATCTTTGTGTCTCACTTGATGAACGGTCTCAGTTTCAGCTTCAGTTTGAGTTCACTTCATGACTCACGCACTGACAGCTGCTTCTTCTTACACCGAGGCATAATATTTGGTTTTTCTCCAGTCAGTTATTTTTGTCGTCGTCAATCGATTGGTTACTTTTTTTTCTTAAATTCTTGGAGGAGGTGAGGATGAGTGAGTGGGTGAGTGGTGGGTGAGTGGTGAGTGGGTGAGTGAGTGAGTGAGTGATGCGTTCAGGGTTGGTGAGCAGTGTATGGAAAAATTGGATGTATATGTGTCTGTTTGTTTATATAAGTACTCACCTCACTCCTCACCTTGCCCCCAGGATACCCCCCCCGTAGTCACCTCACCTCCTCCTCACCTTCCCCCAGGATAACCCCCCCAGTACCACCTCCACCCATCCCCCAGCCCTTCCCAGCCACCACGATTGTAAACATACTTTGAGAATAATGTAAACAAAACGGTGTAAATTTCCTCCAGTGTGTAAATCTGTGTAAATCAACTTTTGTCTTACGGTTCCGCATGAGGAAGTGACTGAAATCTTAAGAAAATGTATTGTAGGTATTGTATGTGTGAAAATGTTTGGGCTATCGTGTTTCTTACCGCTACCTATTGTTTTAATCTAAAGGTGAAATTCTTAGAAAAAGTTATGGTATTGTATTAGGTTGATAATGGTGGTGGTGGTGGTGGTGGTGGTGGTGGTGGTGGTGATGGTGTGTGGTGGTGATGGTAGTGGGAGGTGGTGGTGGTGGTGGTGGTGGTGGTGGTGGTGGTGGTGGTGGTAGTGGAGGTGGTGTGCTTGTGTAATCAAACAGCATTAAGGCAGGAGGAGGAGGAGGAGGAGAAGGAGGAGGAGGAGGAGGGAGGAGGAGGAGGAGGAGGAGGAGGCCGTTATGTGAGATAGCAGAGGCCGTACAGTACAGTGGTGTGACGTGCTCGACCAGCCACATCTTCACTACAGTCTGGGGAGAGTGAGTGGGAGGGGGTGAGGGGGAGGGTGAGGGGGAGGAAAGGGAGGAGGGTGAAGGAGTCGTTCTCTTAACCTCTGTTGACCTAAATATTCCCAGTGTAACGTGAATAATCATCACTACATATAACATCACTACATATAACACCACCCATCATCACTACATATAACATCATCCATCATCACTACATATAACACCACCCATCATCACTACATATAACACCATCCATCATCACTACATATAACACCACTCATCATCACTACATAAAACAACATCCATCCTCACTACATATAACACCATCCATCCTCACTACATATAACACCACCCATCATCACTACATATAACACCATCCATCATCACTACATATAAAACCATCCATCCTCACTACATATAATACCATCCATCATCACTACATATAACACCATCCATCCTCACTACATATAATACCACCCATCATCACTACATATAACGCCACCCATCATCACTACACATAACACCACCCATCATCACTACATATAACATCATCTATCATCACTACATATAACACCATCCATCATCACTACATATAACACCATCCATCATCACTACAAATAACATCATCCATCATCACTACACATACGCATCATCCATCATCACTACATATAACACCATCCATCATCAACATTCACACCATCCATCATCACTACATATCACACCATCCATCATCACTACATATCACACCATCTATCATCACTACATATAACACCATCCATCATCACTACATATAACACCACCCATCATCACTACATATAACACCATCCATCATCACTACATATCACACCATCCATCATCACTACATATAACACCATCCATCATCACTACATATCACACCATCCATCATCACTACATATAACACCATCCACCATCACTACATATATCACCATCCATCATCACTACATATCACACCATCCATCATCACTACATATAACATCATCCATCATTACTACGTATAACACCATCCACCATCACTACATATATCACCATCCATCATCACTACATATCACACCACCCATCATCACTACATATAACACCATCCATCATCACTACATATAACACCATCCATCATCACACTACATATAACACAAATCGCATCATCACTACATATAACACCACCCATCATCACTACATATAACACCATCCATCATCACTACATATAACACCATCCATCATCACTACATATCACACCGTCCATCATCACTACATATAACACCATCCATCATCACTACATATAACACCATCCATCATCAGTACATATAACACCGTCCATCATCACTACATATAACACCATCCATCATCACTACATATAACACCATCCATCATCCATCATTACTATATTTATAAATTCCAACTTCATTATACTGTAATTATTTCTGAATGGTCAAATTTTGAATTGGCCTCAGTGAGTGTGCTGTAAGTCTGGGTCAGGTTTAATATAATTACTCCCCATAAAGTACAAAAGCTGCCACAGCCTGTGGCAGCTTTTGTACTTTATGGGGCCCTGAACCACAGGCCACCTTTATGATGTTATATAATAACAATATGACGATTTATTTTTTGTATTTTTATAAAGATACACTCTTTTAACGTTGCGAGAGCACGACGCCCTCTTAGCGATGCGAGCGCACGACGCCCTCTTCGCGTTGCGAGCGCATGACGCCCTCTTAGCATTGCGAGCACACACCGCCCTCTTAGCGATGCGAGCACACAACGCCCTCTTAGCGTTGCGAGCGCACGACGCCCTCTTAGCATTGCGAGCACACAACGCCCTCTTAGCATTGCGAGCGCACGACGCCCTCTTAGCGTTGCGAGCGCACGACGCCCTCTTAGCGTTGCGAGCGCACTGCATGGCAGTGAACAATGATATCCTCCTGTCCACCACTGCAGACATCGATGAAGAGATTCAGCATCGGATCAGATGTGCATCTCAAGTCTTTGGCAGACTCTGAAACCGTGTCTTCAGCTGTAGGGAGCTGAAATTATCTACAAATTTACACTCATATCGAGCATTGGTCCTTCCCACCCTGCTATGTGGCAGCGAGACATGGGTCACATACAGGAGGCACTTGAAAAATTTCACCAATGTAGTCTATGTTCCATCCTCCAAGTTCGCTCGGAAGACAAGAGGACAAATGCCAGTATTTTTGCTGACACCAACTGTAGGAGTATCGAAGCTACCATTATCCGTGAACAACTACGTTGGAATGGCCATGTTACCCGCATGGACGACAGTAGACTGCCAAAGCAGCTACTTTACAGTTACCTAACGAATAGTAAACGTAACGCCGGCGAGCAACTGAAACGGTATAAGGACAGTCTTAAGACAAACCTGAAAAAGTGACAAATCGACCCCCTCACCTGGGAGACGATTACCCCACACCATAACGCTTGGAGGATCACCACACAAGAAGGTGTCAATACTTTCGAGTTAGCCCGACTGCATAACAAGGCAGACAAGCGCCAACGCCGGAAAGACGCTGCCGCCGCCCCTCCCGCACTAGATGTAGCCCTCCACATGTGAACAACTCTGCCGGGTGACAGCAAAGTAGAAGTAGTAGTAGAAGTAGTAGAAGTAGTAGTAGTAGTAGTAGTAGTAGTAGTAGTAGTAGTAGTGTTTTTTTTTTCTTTTTTTTTTACGAATATGCCTTGAAGGCAAATGTCATCTTTGCCAGATTGGGAAACAAATTTTCCTCTGATTGTTACAATTTGATGACAATTAATTTTTTTTATGATAAAATTTACTTTGTTACCATCATAAGATTAAGTTAATTAAGGTTAGGTTAGGTTGTTAGATTAGGTCAAGGTAGGTTACCAAAGTTAGCTTAAGTTAAATCAGATTGGGTTAGAAAGAGAGACAAAGAGAGACAAAAAAGAGCGAAATAATGAGAAAAAAAAACAAAAAAAGAGAGTTAGAGAGAGAAAGAAAGAAAGATGGGTAAGAGAAAGATAGATAGAGATATACACACACACCTCAACTCCTCTATTTACCATCATTACACGAGAGGAAATACCAATTGTTTTCATCCTTCAGAGAGGAATAATTCGACATGTGTGTGTGACCCTCTGTGGGAGCCTTCGGGTGAGGCTAAGGTCACGTCTCCCACCCACCCCTACCCTCCCATCCCCCACCTCTCACCCCACCTACCCCACTGGCACTTACCTCATGGGGTCGTCATACCCACACAGGTACATCCACTTACCTGCTGCCACACCCACCTTCTTATAACCACATCCATTTCGTAGCCATATCAAATTGCTAATAGCCACACCTACCTTGAAGCCACATCAAGTAATAACAGTTTAATGCTTATAGCCACATCCATCTTCTAGCCACACCCAACTGCTTATAGACACATCCATTCCGTAGCCACACCCGCCCTATAGCCACATCCTATCTGCTTATAGCCACCCAATACCAAACCCCAACTTAGGACACCTAGGGCATCTCACTGTAGGACTCCAAGATACACCTGGAGGAGTTGAGTCGTCATAAAGGATTCAAACACCTAACTGGAGGCTACAGTGGTTAAGACGTAGTTAAGTCGTAGTTACTAAAAGGATTCAAATACTCAAAATGAACGCTGGAGAGGTTTGGATATCTCACTAAAGGGTTTCGGATACCCTAAATGAGGTCAAAATGGCGTCAATACTACACTAAACGATTTTACAGTGTGACAATTAAAGGAATTAAAATCACATAACGTTCCAATCCCTTTTAAATAGTATCCAAACACTTAAAACAGGAAGTTAAAACAGACACGACATCACTTTGAAGAGTTCTTATAACACACTGAACACCAAGATGACCTTTCGGGTGTGTATAGAGAGTTACTGAAGAGGAAGAGACAGATGGATGACTTGGCCTCATTAGCATACTAAACAGTAACATCGACGAATACTAATGAATGGTTGATGATTTGGTTTGATGGTTGATAATTTGGTTTGATGGTTGATAATTTGGTTTGATGGGTGATGATTTGGTTTGATGGTTGATGATTTGGTTTGATGGTTGATGATTTGGTTTGATGGTTGATGATTTGGTTGATGGTTGATAATTTGGTTGATGGTTGATGATTTGGTTGATGGTTGATGATTTGGTTGATGGTTGATGATTTGGTTTGATGGTTGATGATTTGGTTGATGGGTGATGATTTGGTTTGATGGTTGATGATTTGGTTGATGGTTGATGATTTGGTTGATGGGTAATGATTTGGTTGATGGTTGATAATTTGGTTTGATGGTTGATAATTTGGTTGATGGGTGATGATTTGGTTGATGGTAGTAGATATATAATTGAACTTGGGGGCTGTTATTTATATGGTTGTTGAGACTGACATTGTTATATTAGTGTGTGTGTGTGTGTGTGTGTGTAACTAACTTTAACATCAGATTTTATGATTTGGTTAATAATCGACAGAAAGAAAGAAAGGAAAAGGGACTAACACACAGTAATTAAAGGTCCCCATCTGCCAAGGAGAAATAATGGAGATGTATCGTTAGGTCATATGTGGTGGCCATTATACTCAAGAGGTCTTCACTTCCTTGGGGGGAAGGTTATTGGGGACTCTGTGTGTCTGTCTGTCTGTATGTATGTATGTATGTATGTATGTATGTATGTATGTATGTCTGCCCCATCTCTCTGTCTGTCTGTCTCTGTGCCTCTCTCTCTCTCTCTCTCTCTCTCTCTCTCTCTCTCTCTCTCTCTCCCTCCCCCATCGTAGACATACTTGTGGTGGCTGGGTCAACCATCTGTGACCTCACCATTGACCCCTGTTGACTGCATACTTCAACAATGATACACTTTCTACCTCAATAACTTTTCTCAAGGCGTAATTACTAGATGGAACAGTTCTTTCTCAGTGGAACAGTTCTCTTAATGGAACAGTTTATCTTAGTGGAACAGTTTCTCTTTATGGAACAGCTTCTCTTAGTGGAACTTTCTCTAAATGGAACAGTAGTCTTGATGGAACAGTTCTCTCAAGACATAATACTTATGTTTAAACCCATTTCTGAACCCATTTCCACCAGACATAGCTACTTCATTCTTAAGCCATTTCTTTTCAGACATAACTGGGACCTATACAGCACACCCTAACCCGAGAGGAAACAACAACAACAACAACAACAACAACAATAACGTACGCACATGATGAAAGATAATTCGAGAAACTTTGCAACAGCGTATATAACTCACAAACAGCGTATATAACTCACAAACAGCGTATATAACTCACAAACAGCGTATATAACTCACAAACAGTATGAAACATGGCACATACTCGTTGGTTCTGACGGATGCAGCTTGGCATATGTGATAACGGGAAGCATCTCCGAGTGGGAATTCTTGGTGTTAAAATCCATCCTGAACATAAGGCGGAGGTAGTGAACCAACTTTACCACACATATGTTACAAGACGCAAGAAGTAGGTCTTTGAAAGGGGATAGGTAGTTGAAACTGACCTATGTGTTAATGGTGTATCTAATGGGGCAGTTAATGAAGTGGCTAATGGAGCAGTTAATGGGGTGGCTAATGGGGCAAATTCATCAATTACCTATGTACATACGTGATAGAAGGGAAGTTTGTAATTGGCACAGTATGTTTAAGGAACCAATACTGTGGATTAGGAAGTCAATCGGTTCCCCGCGTATATGGGACATAGACTATTGGATCTGACTGTGGAGCATAAATCCTCTCTTCTTTTGTTTTAGTGATGATGTACTTGGATACCGGTGTTTATATTTACGCGGGAATCAGAGCTACGTGTGTGTGTGTGTGTGTGAGAGAGTATGTCAGTCATTCTCATTCTCTCTCGCTTGCTGTTTCATTCTTTCCGTTTCTCTCATTCTCTTTCTCTCTCTCTATCTCTCTCTTTCTTGTATGGCTCGAAAGATAAGTGGTTGTAAAAATACGTGGTCTTGTTCGTGGCACTTATTCCCTTACCGTAATAAGAACCCAGGAATAAATTTACTCTTTATTATGATCGTTCTTCATGTCTCAGGCTAGCCACACGAAGAGACACCTAGACATGAATTGATTTAAGTCTCACTAACCACAACAACAACAAACAAGCAAACAACACCGTAAGACTGGCACTATCATATCCGTTCAGTGCCATCCTGTATGTTAACGGATGTGTGTCACCGTTCACAGGGTATACGCGTTTGAGCCACGTTCTGTACAGTATTTCTAAAGGAGTGAGAAAATAATATGTTAGTAAGATTCTTGGCTGATATATTAACACAAAGTCAAGGCTCCATTATTATTTTTGTTATGGTGTTTTTTGTTATGGTGTTTTTTGTTATGGTGTTTTTTGTATGGTGTTTTTTGTTATGGTGTTTTTTGTATTGTTTTTCAATGGTGTTTTTGTTATAGTGTTTTTATTATAGTGTTTTTGTATAGTGTTTTTGTTATAGTGTTTTTGTAATGGTGTTTTTTTAATAGTGTTTTTGTTATAGTGTTTTTTGTAATAGTGTTTTTGTTATGGTGTTTTTTGTTTATAGTGTTTTTTGTATAGTGTTTTTTTAATAGTGTTTTTGTAATGGGTGTTTTTGTTATGGATGTTTTTGTAATAGTGTTTTTGTAATGGTGTTTTTGTAATGGTGTTTTTGTAATGGTGTTTTTGTTATGGTGTTTTTTTTTATGGTGTTTTTTGTGGTGTTTTGTTATATAGTGTTTTTGTTATAGTGTTTTTTATAATGTGTTTTTGTTATGGTGTTTTGTTAATTGTTTTTATAGTGTTTTGTGAATAGTGTTTTTGTAATGGTGTTTTTTGTTATGGTGTTTTTGTATGGTGTTTTTATGGTGTTTTTTTTGTAGTGTTTTTGTATGGTGTTTTTGTAATGGTGTTTTTATTTATGGTTGTTTTTGTATAGTGTTTTTGTATGGTGTTTTTGTATTGTTTTCAATTGGAAGGTGATGAAAGACAGCCATGACCTGTGAGCCTTATAGTTAGAGACATTAACTAGTTTAGAGTGTCTGATGCTAATGGGTGTCAAAAGTCAGAATAATACTTCATATCTTCAATTAAAAAAATCAGAAGAAATCGTGAAAAAAATGTTAAAGAATTAAATACCGTTTCACTATAAGATAAATAACATGTCGAATAACACCAAATCAAACACTGTAGGAAGATTTAGTTCATACAGTCAGTTATAGCCGCGAGACTGACGGGGAAGACTCAACTAGTGACGAAGGATTATTTAGAACAACTATAACTCAGTAATAGTGTAGAATACAACGATGCTCAGTCAATTTAAGTCAGGTTAGGTTAGGTTGAGTTAGATTAGGGTTAGGTTGGTTTGATTAATATCTGAATTTCTCTCATTCAGTAGACAATACAATTTCGTCTTCGTCTTCACCGCTGTTCACCTTATTGTAATCTAACTCGGCGCTTTACATCACCTGAAGGGCAAAATTAACGAGACTATTGGGAATCTTTATATTATACCGCTGGTTTAAGGGAAGCCAATCACCAGTTCTCATAGGTGTAAGTTAAGAGAATTTAAACATGTGAACCTTTATATGATGATTTGGGTCCAGAAGAAGGAAGGAGAGTATGGGGAGGGAAGGGGGAGGGTATGGGGGAGGGAAGGGGGGAGGGTGAGGGGGGAGGGAAGGGGAGGGGGAGGGGGGAAGGGAGGGGGGTATGGGGAGGGGGAAGAGGGTGGTGGAAGGAGGGGGAGACGGGGGAGAGAGGGAGGAAGAAGGGTAGATGGAAAGGAAAGAAGGAAGGAATTAGGGAGAGGGAAAGAAGGTAGAAGGAAGTGAAGAAAAAACAAACAACCATACAAACAAAGAAAAAAGAAAAGAAAGGAAGGAAGGAAGGAAGGAAGGAGCAACACCCTCAGACAAAAAGCATAAGATACCCGTAGAGACAAACCAGAGCAGAACATTAATTAAATTCTTTTGGGTTTAAAGAGACATCACCCCGCCCATCACACTCCACCACCCTCTTTGTGCTTCCATTATTTTTAGGGTGTAGCAGAGGGTGGTGGGTGGTAGCAGTGGGTGGTGGTGTAGGGGTGAGGGTGTAGCAGTGAGTAGTAGGTGGTAGCAGTGGGTGGTGGTGTAGGGGGGTGAGGTGCAGTGAGTGGTGGGTGGTGGTGTGGGTGAGGGTGTGTGGTGTGGGTGGTGGCAGTGGGTGGTGGGTGGTGTGGGTGGTGGTGTGGGTGGTGCAGTGGTGTGGGTGGTGGCAGTGGGTGGTGGTGTGGGGTGAGGTGTGGCAGTGGTAGTGGGTGGTGTGGGTGGTGGTGTGGGGTGGGGGGTGTGTGGTGGTGGTAGGAGTAGCAGTGGGTGGTGGTGCAGGGGTGAGGTGTAGCAGAGGGTGGTGGGTGGTAGCAGGGGTGGTGGGTGTGGCAGTGGGTGGTGGTGTAGGGGTGATGGTGTAGCATGGAGTAGTAGGTGGTAGCAGTGGGTGGTGGTGTAGGGGTGAGGGTGTAGAGGTGGTGGGTATAGCAGTGGGTGGTGGTGCAGGGGGAGGTTAGGTTAGGTTAGGTTAGATTAGGCAAGTGTGTGTTAGGTATCCATATATACATGTGAGAGTACTGCATACATATTAATCTACATATAATAGAAAACCAGAAACACCTTCACAAACTCACAAAGGTAATACAAATCAAATAGAAATACTCCACTAAACTACTAAACCCACCTGCTTAATTACAGGGTTGAGGTGACAGTCCCCCCCCTCAATACCTCATGTTGATTTATCCACCCGTAAAGGTATCAATTGTAATGGGAATATCACACAGGTAAGAGAATGGTAATATAATGACCCCCCCCCTTTATGTAGCTCAGGTGAATTGCCAGTGTCCAGGGTAGAGTGTAGGTATATGAGTTAGGTAAATGACGAGGAGGATGTCTTGTCTGTCTGTCTGTCTGTCTGTCTTTATCTGTCTCTCTGTCTATATCTCTGTCTGTCTCCATATCCGTCAATCCTCCCTTAGATTACACCACTTCAACCCCTCACCCATCCCCTTCTTTAAGACACTGCTCACCCACTTTGTCATACAGTAGTTGGGTGACATCCGCTTGTGGTGTCTTTTACTTGTTGGTCTGTATAACGTCTTACACACACACACACACACACACACACACACACACACACACACACACACACACACACACACACACACACACGAATATAGAATAAAATATGACTTCACTACAAAGGTACATACATCCACATCCACACGGCCGCCTTGTGGGTGACAACAAAGAGGTTCCCTGAGTTTCCTTGCAGACAAGACAATCACGTTAAAACCATCACGTTAAGACAATCACGTTAAAACCATCACGTTAAGACAATCACGTTAAAACCATCACGTTAAGACAATCCTGTGTTGTGGTCATTGTCTAAGGGTGATGGCCATCATTATTCTCCACAGTATTTATCCCCTGGTCCATCACGCCTTCCTATCTTCCTTTCGCCTCTCAATTTGTCTCCTTCCATTTCTGCCCCCTCTCTCTCTTTCCCTCCTCCTCTATCCCCCTTCATCCATCTCTCTGTCTTCTTCGTCCTTCCTCCACTTCTCTTGCATTCGTACCCTCCTTTGTCTCTCTCCCTCTTGTTTTTTCCTCCACCTTTCTTTCTCTCTCCTTGTCCCTCCCCTCCCTCTCCTTCCCCCTACCTCCTATCCTCTCTTCTTTTTCTTCTTCCAAATTCTCGGTTTAATTCTTGGTTGCATCTTGGAAATGTTAGGAGGGGAGGGAGGGAGGAGGAAGGAGGAAGGAGGGAGGAGAACAGGAGGAGTGCTACGTGAGAGGTTCCCCCCAGCCACTAAGTAGCTACTCCCGTTACGTCACATCTTACATACACCATCACTCAATATACAGAAATAAACATCATTCGCTACGATCCGAGATTAAGGAAAAAACTGAAAATATAGAAAAATAAATAAATGACGTAAATAAAAGACGACTACACCTGTGACACACCTGATGGCTCCACTCCACACCTTAACCTGTGACACACCTGATGGCTCCACTCCACACCTTAACCTGGGACACACCTGATGGCTCCACTCCACACCTTAACCTGGGACACACCTGCTAGTCCACCTTATGAGTGTAGTTAATTAAGTGAACGAAACCAAGGCACACAGCGCTACCCTCCCCCCTCGTATAACACTCGCTATAATGAAGGAACGATCTAATAATAATGGTTGCCCCTCATGTACAAGGATGGTCAGCCCTAGGGCCAACTAGGCGTGAATTTGTTTAAGGTGTAGAAGCTGTTTCCAACACAGCAACCACACCCTGAGTTAACGAGCTGCATGACCCAGTGTCAAGGAATAGTCCGAGAAGACCGGACAACTCGCCAACTGCACTGGCTAACCATTACCCCGGAATACGATCCTCAAATCGATTAACATCCAGGTCCCCAATTACTGCTGGGTAGACAGAGGCAAATGGCGTACAGAAACTTGCCCATAGTTTCACCCTGCCCGGGGATCGAACCCGGGTCCGCTCGCTTGCGAGGCGAGCATGCTAACACCATACTACACCACAGGAACAATCAACACACACATATTGATGGTATGAGAAACATTACAAGAGAGGCAGTAGGTAGATAAGTAGGAAGGTAGGTAGATAGGTAGGTAGACAGACAGGTAGATAGGTAGGTAGACAGGTAGGTAGACAGGTAGGTAGACAGGTAGGTAGACAGACAGGTAGATAGGTAGGTAGACAGACAGGTAGACAGGTAGGTAGACAGACAGGTAGATAGGTAGGTAGACAGACAGGTAGACAGGTAGGTAGACAGACAGGTAGATAGTTATAGATAGATGGAGATAGACAATCAGACAGGTAGAGAGTTAACCATACGCAGGTAGAGAAAAACAGCCACACGTGTACACAAAGTTAGACAGACAAACAGTCACACACGTACACAGATAAAAAAGTCATCACACATACAGACAGACAGTAACAAAGACATACACAAGTATACAGAGAAACAGACAGTCACACAAACGTACACAAAGTAACAGACAGACAGACAGTTACCCTCAAGTACACAGTAACGAACAATTAGACACACACACACGTACACAGACAGACACAGACAGGGGTGATAACTGTACATCTCATCACCAAAAACTTGTTGTCACCAGCGAAACTAATTAGTCTTTTACCTGAGTTTTTTTTTACTACAGGTGTGGAGAGACTCTGTGTCCCTCTATTGTCTAGCCCAGGTAAGTGTGTGTGTGTGTGTGTGTGTGTGTGTGTGTGTGTGTGAGTCCGTGTGCGTGCGTGCAACTGTGTGTGTGTGTGTGTGTGTGTGTGTGTGTGTGTGTGTGTGAGTCCGTGCGTGCGTGCGACCGTGTTGTTGACCGAAAGCAGATAACAACCACTGACATAACTCAACAGCTGACTTAAAACAAAAATAAAAGCCTCAAGAGAGTTAAATAATCACCACTTTACAACAACAACAACAACAGCATCATCAGTAACAACAACAGCGGAAGGAAGTAAGAGGAACAACAACAACACGTGATGAAGGAAGAGTCGTCGGCCGCAAGTGAGAGAGTAAAACACCTCTTCAGACCGCCGCAAGATGTACCACCTGCCGCCGTCGACACCTGCGGCCGCCGCTGACTCATGTCACGCTCCTCCAAGGTGGCCGCTCGCTTTATTCCTCATGGTTTGGGCGGGAAAGTTGGCTTATTAGTCCTTCAAGACACCCGCTCTTTTGTCATGGCAGCCTTAGTTCTTAATAATTTGGGCGGGAAAGGTGAAGTCTGGGTCCTGTTATTTTGGGGGGAAAGGTGAAGGCTTACATGCACAGCCTTGTGACTTACAGACATGATGGGTTTAGATAACGTCCAGCAGCGACGATTTGGATTGGTTGGTGTCCTGTGACGTCATGTTTGGGACCTGTGACGTCATGTTTGGGACCTGTGACGTCATGTTTGGGACCTGTGATGTCATGTTTGGGACCTAGATGTCATGTTTGGGACCTGTGACGTCATGTTTGGGACCTGGATCATATTTATACAAACTTTACCATGGATTCTTACAACGCTTCTCACGGTAAATAGTAAACCAAAAAAAAAAACTTAGTCTTACCAAAACGACCCTTGGTTAGGTTAGGTTTCGATTGGGGGCGTTAGATTAGGTTTGGCTCGGTCGTGCAGTCGACATTACGTCAAATTAGGAACATTTGACTGAACGAATTTTTTTGAGAATTCCTTTTTATATCATAACTAGAATGATCCAGTAACAGGCATCATTAGATCTTCAATAAGGGAAAAAATTAACGTAAGAAGCTTTAAGAATCCATGTATATTACCGTAGTTAAGAGTGAGAATAAAAATCGTACTTACATATAGCTTCAGTAAGGGTGAGAAGCTGTGTCGATCATGGGCCAGTCCAACAGGTAAGATGAATCGCCGCAAAACCTCTGGTGGGTGGTGTAGTGGTGGTAGTGGTGGTGGTGGTAGTGGTGTGTAACAAGAGTCCCCGCCTCACGCTCTACTCTGACCAAAACACGCCTCGCTGTGGGGAGAAAACTGACAATTGTATCTTAAAAGAACTTTAATGGAGGTAAAATGAGACAAAGATGACGACAAAAAAAGACTAAAATGGTTTTAAAATATCTTCCGTATATATTTGTTTATATCAAGCGTGTGTGTGTGTGTGTGTGTGTGTGTGTGTGTGTGTGTGTGTGTGTGTAGTGAGGTGTAGTATCCTGGTATGAAAGTCTGGTACAGTATTGAAGGGAATTTAAAATGAACCAAATGTTACACGTCACTCAAAACACTCGTATAATTATTATTTTTTGCATATGTTTCATGCTGCCTTCTGTCTGCCTCTATCTCTTTTTCTATCTGTATCTGTCTGTCTGTCTGTCTGTCAGTGTGTGTGACCGTGGTACTCCTGATTGAAGGCTCACGAATTCAGTTGCCACGTGCAAAAGTTGTAGCTTCATAATAATCTCTCTACCTCGTATTCTGTCTGTCTATCTGTCTGTCTCTATGTATGTTCTTTTGTCTATCTGTCTGTTCGTCTGTCTGTCTAGTTCAAGAAGCTTATTGACCTCAACACCTCTCTCCTCCTTCTTTCCTCCTTTCTCCTCTCTCCCCTCACGTGTTCCTTGTTGTTTAATGGCTGTCCTCTGAGGGGAGACAGACCCAATAAAGCGCAGTTAGATAGCTGTATTCTGGTGATTCAGATCCGCTACACGAGACAGGTAACCTATATTGCTAACCTTCCTGGAAACTACTTCTATGTTGACTCGATTGTTTGGGATAGATTAGGTTAGGTTAGGTTAGGTTAAGTTAGTTTTGTTGGCTTGGTTAGGTTAGCGGACCTGATCTAAACCCCAGATATAACTTACTTTAATCTATGTAACCTAATCTAAATTAACCTAACATTCTCTTTGAAAAATTAATTGTAAAATAAATGTGTGTGTGTGTGTGTGTGTGTGTGTGTGTGTGTGTGTGTGTGTGTGTGCGTGTGTGTAATAGATTTCTGCCACAATTGTTAACTAAAAAAATCTCACTTGTTTTCTTCCGAATATTCAGCTTCTCTCCTGCATTTAAAGTAAGAGAGAGGAAGAGGCTGACGAGGAGAGGCGAGGTGACGAGTGAGAGGCGAGTGACAGGTGAGGCTGACGAGTGAGAAGTGAGGTTGACGAGTGAGAGGTGAGGCTGACGAGTGAGAAGTGAGGTTGGCGGAGTGAGAAGGAGGCTGACGAGTGAGAGGTGAGGCTGGCGAGGAGAGGCGAGGCTGACGTGAGTGAGAGGCGAGGACAGGTGAGGCTGACGAGTGAGAAGTGAGGCTGGCGAGTGAGAAGGTGAGGCTGACGAGTGAGAGGTGAGGCTGGCAAGTGAGAGGCGAGGCTGACGAGTGAGAAGTAAGGCTGGCGAGTGAGAAGTGAGGCTGACGAGCGAGAGGTGAGGCTGGCGAGTGAGAGGCGAGGCTGACGAGTGAGAGGCGAGGCTGGCGAGCGAGGGTATCTGGGGTGAACACAAGCAGTGGCTGAGGAGCGGAAACTGTCAGGGCATCGTACACATGACTAGCGGAGGTCGCGCCGAATACTGTACACCCACACACACACACACACACACACACACACACACACACACACACACACACACACACACACCCCCACACACACACCAACCTCCCCACACTCACCCTCCCCACACACCAACCCTCCCCACACACCAACCTCCACACACACACACCCACACACTAACCCTCCCCACACCTCACCCTCCCCCACACACTCACCCTCCCCACACACTAACCTCCACACACACACCCCCCCCACACACACCCCCCCACACACACCCACACACACTAACCCCCCACACCTTCACCTCCCCACACACACAACCCCCACACACTAACCCTCCCACACACACACTCACCTCTCCCACAAACACACCCCACACTCACACTACCCCACACACACACACCACCCCCCATACACACCCCCACCCCCACACACTAACCCTCCCACACACACTAACCCCCCACACACACACACTCACTTCCCCACACACACTCTACCCCACACACTCTACCCCCCCACACACACACACACTCCAAGCCTCCCCACACTCACCCCTACCCCACACCCCCACACACCAACCCCAACACACACACACCACCTCCCCCCACCTCACACACCAACCCCACACACACACACCTCCCCCCCACACACACCAACCCCCACACACACACTCACCTCTCCTCAAACACACCCCACACTAACCCCCACACACACACTCCCTCCCCACTCACCCCCCACACACACACCAACCTCCCACACACACACTACCCTCCCACACTCACCTCCCCACACACACAAGATCGTTCCCTCATTCAACATTAAATATTTACCTCAAATATAAAACTATGGATAATCTCTTTCTAATCCCAATATAACCTGTGGATAATCCCAATATAACCTGTGGATAATCCCAATATAACCTGTGGATAATCCCAATATAACCTGTGGATAATCCCAATATAACCTGTGGATAATCCCAATATAACCTGTGGATAATCCCAATATAACCTGTGGATAATCCCAATATAACTCCCTATAACACATCATCATCTTAAGTTAATCCAATTATCTAAATGTACCAACACCTAACGAGTCATTATCGCAACTCTATTTTTCTCAACCTATAGTGATAAACAAAACATTAAGTCATTTTACGCTTGGCTCCGTGTCGGTGGGCGGGCGAACAGACTCTCAGTTGACTATCACGCATCAGTAGTCAAATCAGATCCTATCGCATTGTAAATCTATCGTAAATTTCTTATTTTTTTCTCTTGTGTAAAAATTTAAATGAAAGTTGATTGTAAATTATTTTTTTTTGTCATGGGTGTAAAAAAAAAAGTTGTGTTATTGATGGTATGTGTAAATTATTTTTTGATTTGGTTGTAAAAACGAAAGTGTAAAAATAAGATTGTGTTTGTTATATATTTAATCTATTTACCTGTAAGAGAACACCTGAATAAACCCTCTAATTTGGATAGTGGTTTTATTGTTAGTTGTTTGTAAAAGCTGGTGAATATACCTGTAATAATTAGAGGGGTTTAATTTAATTACTCGTTGAAGACAATAAAATATGATATGATGGGGGGGTGGGGGTAGGGAGATGGGGTGATGGGGATGAGGGGGGGTGAGAGGGGAGGGAAGGATGGGGTAGGGGGAGATGAGGGGAGGTGAGGGGGTGATGATGGGGGGTATTCTCTGAGATACCTTCATGCCTTTGAACATTTTACGCTCACAATGAAGCTTCCGTTAAGTGGAGAGAACAGCCCCTGTAATGGTGAGAGAAGGGGGGGGAGGAGGAGGGGGAAGGGAGGGGTAAAGGGAGGAGGGAGGGGGAGAGGAGGTAAGGAGGGTTAATAAAGTAGAGGAAGAGGTTAACAGCAAAGCAAGAACAGCATAAACAACAACAACCTTTAACAACCACAAAACCCAATTCATAACATCAGTGAGAACAGCATTTTAACAACAGCATGAAGAACAGCATAAGAGCATGGAGAACAGCATAAGAGCATGGAGAACGGCACTTAACAGGAGGAATCTGAAGGGAAAGGTGACATTGTTTTCTACCTGACCTCACCCACCTGGCCCTAATTACCTTAATGGAGTGATTGTTGACACGTGCTGGTTGGTCGACTAGAGAGAGAGAGAGAGAGGGGGGAGAGAGAGAGAGAGAGAGAGAGAGAGAGAGAGAGAGAGAGAGAGAGAGAGCCCAATAGCAGTCATCGTGGTCCGTCTTACAACACGACAGAGGCGCTGCTGTGACGACCACTGACCACAGTAACACTCACCACCCTGAAGGTGTACGGTGACCTCTCTCACACCATCGTCCAGGAGTTAGCATCACCAGACACTCTTCATCGCTCTGGTGGGCTGAGGTGTTGAGCTCAGCCTAAAACAGGACGACATTGACAGATGATTGTGTACTGTAGTGTGGAGGAAGATGGCGAGGGATGGTGGAGGATGATGAGAGGGAAGGTGAGAGGGATGGTGGATGATGAGAGGGATGATGAAGGATGGTGGAGAATGGGGGGAGAGGGATGGTGGAGGATGGGGAGAGGGATGATGAAGGATGGGAGAATGGGGGAGAGAGATGGTGGAGGATGGGGAGAGGGATGATGAGAGGGATAGAGAGGGATGATGATGATGGTGAAGGATGGTGGAGAATGAGGGAGAGGATGGTGAAGATGATGATAATGATGATGATGATGATAATGTTGATGTTTTCCCTCGTCTTCTAAATCATGGTTTAAATGATGAAAGGTAATGAGGTGTGTGTGTGTGTGTGTGTGTGTTTTTATCAGACAATGGTAGACGCGAGGCACATGGTCCTATTAAAAGACACACACACACACACACACACACACACACACACACACACACACACACACACACTAATTAATAAAAACATCCACACACCTGTCCCCCTGCGCAACAAGCGAGGCGCCGGCGTTGCTCAAGACCTCCCGCTGTCGATCATGGGAAACAGGGCGAGGAGGAACGTTCTTGAAGCCTCCCTCCTCCTCCAGGTAGGTGACGCCCTTCATCAACCTGCAGGAGGAAAGAGGAGAGAAAGTTTAATAGCCCTAAGTAATGTAATTGACCCCTGATTAACGAGGTCAGCATACGTGCGAGTCTTATTTTTCCAATTTGTTAACATGAACTAAAAATTTGATCAAGTTTCTCATTAATTAATACTTAGGTAAATTGTTACTAATACCATCGTCAAATTATATCTTCACGCACTTTCCTCACCCTCAACACCCTCGCACCTTTCACTCCAACACCTTCCTCACCTCAATACCTCCCGCACCTTCCTCACCCCAACACCTCCCGCACCTCCCTCACGCCTTCTGTCTCGTGACGTGAAGACTTAATGAACTGTCTTGTGGGATTACCTCTCGAGAAGCTGTTATTGTTATTATTGTTGTTATTATTATTATTGTTATTATTATTATTATTCTTATCATTGGTAATATTACTTTTTGTTATTATTATTGTTTTTTTTTATTATTGTTGTTATTTTGTTGTTATTGCCACACCTATTCTCCTCTTCATCCACTAATACATTCAGAAACTTCTCAGAATATTCTCTCCATCTCTCATTAACTTCTTTTGTCTCTCTATCTCCCAGTAATGTTCACAGGTCCTAACACACACACACACACACACACACACACACACACACACAGTAGCCAGACATATTTAATGTTTACAGAAGCGTATAAAAAGTAGCATATTCTCAGTAAAGAAAGTTGACCTAGTTACATCGCTGGCGGTGGTTTTAGGAGCAACGCGTACACCTGACCACAATCTTCACCATCCTGGCTCACGGGAGTTCTGGTATATACACTAAACCACAATCTGTCACCAAAACTTTTTCTCTTAGATTTTTAAAAACGTTTCCATCCCGTCATCAAGAGGTTGTTTTTTGATCTCAGGTAAAATATAATGATATCCTGGATTAGTAGTGTGTGTGTGTGTGTTTGTGTGGAACTACCTGACCCACACACACACACACACACACACGCACACACTGTTTTTGCTAGCTCATAATACAACAGTGTGTGTGTGTGTGTGTGTGTGTGTGTGTGTGTGTGTGTGTGTGTGTGTGTGTGTGTGTGTGTGTGTGTGTGTGAGGGTGTTGATTGTTGTTCTAAAAGTCCAATAATAATGCCGACTTGAGGATGTAAACAAACACGTGTCGGTGTGTTTGTTTGGCTTGTCTACACTTGTCTCAGTATGTTGTTACCATTGTCTTGTGTCACTCTCTATAATGTCTTCTCTTATTTGAGGTTTCTATCGTCTTCCTCCCCACATGAGAGAGAGAGAGAGAGAGAGAGAGAGAGAGAGAGAGAGAGAGAAGAGAGAGAGAGAGAGAGAGAGAGAGAGAGAGAGAGAGAGAGAGCCACCAATCAATAAACCCCCCTAACTACTCACTAACCAATCACGTCACGCCCACTCTAAACGCAGAACTATGCTATTAAACATATTTAATTCCTATGATAATTACTTCAAGGACTCAATTGGCAACCTTGGTATCCACAGGAATCCGCTTATTGCACTTGTCTGTGTTTTATCCCACATGCGGATATGGAAGAGAAGAGGAGTGAGAGCAGAGAAGAGAAGAAATAGGAGGAGGAGGAGGAGGAAGATAAGGGCACCGTTTGATGACCCTTGGAGTGAAAGCTAAATATACAGAGAATGATAAACCCCCAAAAGTGACGTTTATTTAGGGCTCCCTTCAATGGGTGTTCAGGAGCCATGATTTAACCCAAATCTTTCTCTCTAGTAACCCCAAAGTCAACAACGTACCTGTCTCTCCACACACACACACACACACACACACACACACACACCACACACACACACACACACAAAGAAAGCTGGACAATTGTAAAACTCAAGTCTATAATTATTCTTGTGTTTTTTTTTCCTCCTAACATTTCCAAATAAAGTGAAAATAAAGAGATTAAGGAGAAGTAAAATTATGAGGAATTATTTATTTTCATTTTTCAATTCAGGGAAAAATAAATTATCCTTTGTACATAAGACAACTGTAAACATGTAAGGGAAAAGTGAGTAAAGTTGAGGTTGAATTTCTCATTCCCTGTTTTCCTTCAACTAGTAAATGTTACCCTACAATATTTCCCATAAAAGGAGGGGGAAGGGGGGAGGGGTGGGGAGATGGGGAGAGGGTGGGGAGATGGGGAGAGGTGGGGAGAGGGTGGGAGGGGGAAACGACAGGAGAGGGGTGAGAGGGAGGGTATAACTACAATACTTCAACTACCAAGGAATCATTAAGTATCAACCCACAAACAAGTCTTAGTACAGTATCTTAATAACAAACACACACAACACACACACACACACACACACACACACACACACACACACACACACACACACACACACACACACACACACACACACACCTCTTAAACCATTCCTTCGCTACATCTACTTAAACGTGGCACTAACTCCTAGCCTTAAGGGACACCACAAAGAGATTACTGTCCTCTAGTCATGAAAGAGGCAACACCATCTTACTTTAGGGTTGTGATGTGGTCTCCTCCGCCCCCAGATGTAAACAAAACAGGTTATCCTCATCAGTGTGGTACTCCTTGACCAAATGTTGAGTGGAGGATGACCTGGAAACCCCACCACAAGGACGAGGTAAGATGGTTGGACATGACTAGACGGACCTGTCACAGCCAGTCCAATACCCTTGTGTCATTTCCGGGTGTGTCGTGGTCTACAGACGAAAGTTTCTGGGTGTGGTGTGTGTGTGTGTGTCTACCATCCTCCACCACCACCCCTACACCCACCCACGAACACCAACTACCTATGACCTTTTCGTTACCATTAACTAGGTAGTCAGGTCACCTTGACAAACAGCGCCTAACTATGCCCAAAGCTTCCAAAATAACTACTTCTTACATTCAAACTTTTATTGTTAGCGTAAGAGCCAAGAGTCCCCAGTAAGACAGCTTAGTTTCATCTTTAGCTTCCCCAGCAACAAGAAAGCTTACAGTGATATCTTAAGCGTCCCCTTCAACAATAAAGTTTAGTTATATCTCAAGCGTCCCCAACAAGAAAGCTTAGTGCTATTTCAAGAGCCAAGAGTTTCAGCAAATAGAAAGCTTAGCGTTATCTCAAGCGTCCCCAGCAACAAGAATGCTTAGTTTCATCTTAAGCGTCCCCAGCAATAAGAAAGCTTAGTGGTATTCTTAGCTTCCCCAGCAACATGAAAGCTTAGTGTTATCTTAAGCGTTCCCAGCAACAAGAGAGCTTACAGTATCATCTTAAGCGTCCCCAACAGCAAGAAAGCTTAATGTTATCTCAAGAGCCAAGAGTCCCCAGTTACAAGAAAGCTTAGTGTTATCTTAAGCGTCCCCAGCAACAAGAAAGCTTAGTGTTATCTTCAGAGCTAAGAGTCTCCCCAGCTTGAGGAGTGAGTCACTTATGAATGATGTAAACAAAACAGTTATTATTATTCTGATCACAGAGAGCTGCCAGAGGTGGTGTCCAGGTGGGGAGACAATGGTGGTGAAAGCTGCCCCGATGACTCTCTCCCCTCCCCCACCCCCCTCTCATCTCCACTCCTCTCCCACCCTCTCTATTCTCTCCCCACCCCTCTCTTCCACACCCTCCTCCTCTCTCCTCCACAGCCTCCACCCCCTATCTCCCTCCTCTCCCCACCCCTCTATCTCCCTCCTCCCTCTCCCCCTCCACAGCCTCCCTCCACCCCCTCTATCTCCCTCCCTCCCCACCCCTATCTCCCTCCCTCTCCACCCCTGATTACTCTCTACCCTCCCAAACCCCCTCTTTCTTACCTCCCTGTCTCCGTCTCCCCTTTACCTCCCATCCCCTACCCTACTCCCCTACCCATCTCTCACACTTATGGTTCATACCTTAACTCCCCTGACACAAACACATACAAACACACACAAACACACACACACACACAAACACACACATACAAACACACACACACACACACACACACACACTTCAAATATATTTCTTGTATCTAAACTAATTTCTTATTTATGTACAACAGAACACAAACATTCGGAATAAACTTATCTATAAATCGTGAGTTGTTAGATTAGTTTTCTTAAAAAATTAATAACCAAAAAAATTAAAATCATCATAAAAAACACCATAAAAAGTAAAAAAATGAAACTTAAAACTAAAAAATAATAGAGTTAAAAAATATTCCCCCCAAAACATGTAGAGTACGTGAAGGTGTTTCCGTCTTCTGGGTACACATATTTGTCTGGTGTTATTCTCTCCGTAATATTTCCTTATTGTTAAGTTTAATTCATATTTTTCTTTCTCTCCAGGTGTATCTCTGCGGGTCTCTTACTGTCCGTTTGTCTGACAATTTATGTGTGTGTGTGTGTGTGTGTGTGTGTGTGTGTGTGGGTAAATGATATGTGTGTGTGTGTGTATTTATCTGTGATGGTGGTAAGTGATGTGTGTGTGTGTGTGTGTGTGTGTGTGTGTGTGTGTGTGTGTGTGTGTGTGTGTGTGTGGGTAATGTATGTGTGTGTGTGTGTATTTATTGTGATGGTGTGTGTGTATGTGTGTGTGTGTGTGTCACCTCGAGGCCCACGTCCCACCCCCCAGGCAGTGTACTCACCCCGAAGTGTTATTGACTCTGCTCTGTGTACGTACAATCATGACTGTCTGGTGGACATATAAATGTCTCTGTGTACGTAAAATCATGACTGGTCCCAACACCACCAACCACCCATCACGACGCCACAAACAAACAAACAAACAAACAAAAGAAATCCTCCATTTAACGGACTATGGAAAAGAAGTCCGTTATATCGAGGGACCATTTAATACCTCCATTTAACGGACTATGGAAAAGAAGTCCGTTATAAGGAGGTTTCCCTATATACAGAACCTTAAATAGTGGATAACTATTTACAGATCAATATAAATAAACAAGTAAAAATTAAGTGTAAAAAATGAAACCAATAATTATAAATAAATCAATAACTAAAGACATTGATAAATAACATATAATAAAATAATAAATTGATAAAAACAAACTAAAGATAAATGAGATTAATCAAATAAATAAATAAATAATATACTGACAAACACACGAATAACACAAGAAAATAACCACAACTAAATCACTTAATAAAAACGAAATATATTTAAAACTGAATGAAAATACAAACACAAGATGAGGGAAAAATAAAAAATAATGGAAATAATAGCAATAACAACACACACACACACACACACACACACACACACACACACACACACACACACACATCTGTCTCTGATAATTAAAAAAAATGAATCAGGAATAATCAGAACAAGACAGAACTTAAATTCATTAGCCATAACAATTATTTTGGTGTCCCTCTAATAACAAGTTGGTCATGGCCTCACAGATAACTATGATGTGTTGTAGACAGAATCACCCACAAGTGTTGATGATAGGTGTTGGGGAAGGTGGGGAGAGGAGGGGGCAGGAGGGGTATGGAAGGGTGGAGGGTGAGGGAGAGGAAGCAGGTGGGGAGAGGAGGGGGCATTTGTTGCTTGTTTCCACCAGGCCAGGGGGGGGGGGGGGAGGGAGAGAGAGAGAGAGAGAGAGAGAGAGAGAGAGAGAGACTAAAAGACGTATTGTTAGAAGGAACGACAGAGAGGCAGATAGACAGACATACAGACTGAAAGATCCACACACAAACACAGGGCGAGTAAAGAGAGCGAGAGAAAGAAAGACCAGAGATCGAGCGACGAGAGAGAGAAAGAGAAAGAAAGAGAGAGCGAGAAAGAGTTGGGGCAGTGGTATAAATACTGAGGGTGGCTGAGAACCCCACTCTGTACTGAGGCACCGCCCCACCAACACCACCAGACACACACAAGGAGCAGCGGACGCTCACCCAGAAGGACGTCACCCCCACCGTCCACGAACACCACGGATGGAGTCTTTCCCAACCCTGAACTTGATCTTGAGTCAGTGAGTGGAGGTGTTAGCTGGTGAACTTGAACACGTTGCAACTCGCTCAAATACGAGATCCTCATTAAGATATAACACACCCAGACGTTTATTCCCGTAACTATTTATGACTTTACTGCGACAGAGACTTGAGGATTGACGGTGTTGTGAAGATACTTGTAGTCACCTGGACGGTTGATATAGACATAAGTGACCTCAGTTTTACCGTAATACCAGACGAGAAGTGGTATTACCTACACCTAAACCTGCCGGAGATTTCAACTGGGAGGCAAACAGTGATCTGGCGAGTGCAAGCAGCAACTACACCACCACTAGCACCACCACTAGCACCACCACTAGCACCACCACTAGCACCACCACTAGCACCACCATGAAGGTCCTGATTATTTTACCCCTTCTGTTTGGTAAGTGTTTATGTGTATTTACAATATTATAAAACCTTCGAATTTATGTCATCTCAGCAGGTACGACTTGGTAATAATCAGCAGGTCCTGGGTAATAAGCAGGAAGTTCTACTCAGGGATGTGCAACAGAGGAAGGGAAGGAAGGGTAAGGCCTTGATAACCTCGACTCTATATATTACCATTACATGATTTACTGTTTGATCTGAAGAAGTGTGTTTACTGTCAGTCGTGAGGGTCTTCTGTAACGCTATAATACAGATAGTCACTCTCCTCACTCGCTGTAATTCAATAGAGATTCAAAAAGGTTCAAAGTTCTCACGGTATTGATATTAGGGGTCTGTGTGTGTATGTGTGTGTGTCTGTGTGTGTGTGTGGCAGTGTGTGTAGGGATATGTGTGTATTTGTGTGTCTGTATGTAGGGGTCTGTGTGTGACTGTATGTAGGGGTCTGTGTGTAGAGGTATGTGTGTGTGTATCTGTGTGTAGGGGTCTGTGTATGTGTGTCTGTAGGAGTCCCTTTGTGTGTCTGTGTAGGGGTTTGTATATGTGTGTGTGTGTGTGTGTGTGTGTGTGTGTGTGTGTGTTACGATAATTGCACCGTGTCTATGGACGTAAATAACAGTGTCATGACTCCCTGACCATAATCATATACACAGACGTTAGGTTCGCCCGTCTTGGTCTGAGTGTTTCACGGGGATAAACTATATACTCTACGTTAGTCTGTGTTAAACGGGAGGGTAAATCACGTCACTGTACATAAGATAGAAAATGATCAGTTATTGTTGTAAATTTTCTATGTTTGTGATTGCAATAATACTTTTTTAAATCAATCTGATCAATGAGTTAAGTTTTATTTTTTTTTTTTAACTCATTAGTGATTTAATATAAGTAAAAAAAATAAGTTTTGGTAAATTAATAAAAACTAATAATTTATAATATTATCTTGTTCAATAATTTCAGTTAGTAAGCGTCGCTCTTCTTGACAAACCTATGAAAATTACTTATAAAACAGGACCTTTTTTTTATTAAGAACATATATTTAAAGGTGAACAAATTAAGGAACTCAACGACAAGTATAGAGATTAGGGTTAGGTTAGGTTAGATTAGGTTTGGCTGAGTCAAAGTTATCTCTGAGTCGGTGGTGCAGACCTGCGGTGGCTCCTGTGCTGACTCTAAAGAACCTACTGCGGGGGTCTAAATTTGGCACGATACTATTTTTGGATCCTGTGTGTGTGTATAAGAAAGAGTTGATGATCTTTGGTTCCTCACACACACACACAGGGAGAGAAAGGCTAGACAAACAATATATATATATCAACCTTGAACCCGTGAACTGACCCCTCAAAAGTCAACAGAGAGCTGAAGTTACAACAGCTGCCTCCTGAAGCCACACGTAAAGAAGTTATCTCAGCGTCTTAAAGCAACTTCCACCACACACACACACACACACACACACACACGCGCGCGCACACTATACATTGATTTGCGTGCGAGAACCCCATAAAAAAGTGAGAATTAATCATTGTATACAAATAATATAACCAATGACATGAAACTATCCACAATAAAAACGCAAGACAATAAAACAACATCAATTTGATCATAACAAAGAAACTTGTTATATAGAGTTTTATATAACACACCTTCATACACACACACACACACACACACACACACACACCTCTCAATCACCGACAGACAAACAGACAGACGGCCATCAATCAACATACCAACACATGAAATCATAACAAACATGATAGAGACTACAATACACAAGTGGCGGAGCGAATTGAGTGTAAATATATAAATGGTAAGTCAAGGTGAGAGCAGGTAATGTTATGAAGGTAATTAGTGACGCTAGAGTGACGGCCATACACACACACAAAGAGCATTCAGCTTTGAGGTAGATAATTACTTGGCTAGTTTTGTACGAGGTATTATTTACCTTCAGAAACCTTGAGGAAATAGCTGACTATATTATTGGAGTCGTATATACACGAAGCAAACATCATCACTAATAATAATAATAGAATAATAATAATAATAATAATAATAATATAACAAAAACAACAACAATAATAAATCATCAGAAGCACACATCAACCTTGAACATGACCTACAATACAACTTAAGTGTACAGGTAATTATCTCACGTTATATACCAGTACACATTTACCTGTCCACAATATATAATTAAGTAAATTAACTCCCCCACATAAGAGAGAGAGAGAGAGACAGACAGACAGAGAGAGAGAGTCACAATCAACAGCTAGACGCAATATTATAGGAATTATTAATGGATTGTGTAGGAATTGTTTTTCTTCGTCTCAGTAAGAATTCGAAGAAAAAATGAGAAATCTCAGTTGTGACGTTAATACGAGGTAGGAAGTTCAAGGAGTACCATTACGAGGTCAAGGTGTACCATTACGAGGTCAAGATGTACCATTACGAGGTCAAGATGTACCATTATGAGGTCAAGATGTACCATTATGAGGTCAAGATGTACCATTATGAGGTCAAGATGTACCATTATGAGGTCAAGATGTACCATTATGAGGTTAAGATGTACCATTATGAGGTCAAGATGTACCATTATGAGGTCAAGATGTACCATTATGAGGTCAAGGTGTACCATTATGAGGTCAAGATGTACCATTATGAGGTCAAGATGTGCCATTATGAGGTCAAGATGTACCATTATGAGGTCAAGATGTACCATTGAGGTCAAGGTACCATTACGGTCGAGGTACCAACACGAATAATACAACGATCAGTACCATACGACACCATAAAACAAGGTAAGGTACCATAGACAGTAAATGTATTATCGTGGTACTGACTCAACTCAACCAACACCACACGAAACTAACTGTGTCCTCCTTCCACACACACACACACACACAAACTTCCGCTCTATGCCGTCGGAACAAGGAACAAAAACCTCGGACACCCACACACACACGGTTATAATCCCTGGTATTTTCCAAGACTCGTTTCACTGTTTACACGTTGTGAGGAACCACTCGTGTCAGTCACCACTTCTTGTGAAAGAGGAATTTGAGTCTACCATTAAGTATCAATTTAGTATTAAAAGTAGTAACTTGTGTAATCAGAGAGCTAATGGTGTGTGTGTGTGTGTGTGTGTGTGTGTGTGAGTTGGCTTAAGAGTGATCAAAGTATTCATTATATATCTGATAGACAAATAGAAAAAAAGATAAGATGATCTTGTAGAGCGAGAGAGTCACCAGGACACACACACACACACACACACACACACACACACACACACACACACACACACACACACACACACACACACACACACACACACACACACACACACACACACACACACACACACACACACATACACACACACACACACACACACACCATCTCACCACCACCTGTTGCAGCAGCTAGTGAAAAAAAATACCATCACGTTCACCACCTGTACACCCAATAACAAACTAACTTACTTCCTATATGTATTTATGTATCTAACACCTTCTCCTTATCTACTTCTATCTCTCTATTTTTTTCTTTATCTTCAGTCTGTTTGTATGTCTCTCTTATTTCCGTAATTAGCTGGCGCGCGCGCGCGCGCGTGTGTGTGTGTGTGTGTGTGTGTGTGTGTGTGTCTGTGTGCCTCTCATCTGTCCCACACGCTAATACAATTACTATAAAAAATATATAATATATAATAATTCCATTTCTTATATAACATTTAAAATTACTCTGACACGATATTAAATTTACTATAAAATATAAAAATAAATTACGATGAAATATTTAAAAAAAATAAATATACTTCGTGCAAAAACTTACGCTTATGATACGAGGAAAAATATTCCTTTATACGAAAATACATTCTCAAAAGTAATACAGAATTATATACAATTACGAGAAAAATCATAAGAAAATTTACTTTCCTCAAAAATTATACTAACGATAAGAAGAATTAAGTTTTATACACTAATACGAACATGAAAATTACAACAGAAATTACAACAAGAAATAAGTTTGAAAATGACTATATTTATAAAAAAAAAAGTTCGAATTGCTCTTACAACAGAATAAAAATAAAAGAATAAGCTCTTGTGAGATAAAAGTGTCTTGTTTAAACGATATTTTCACCGTGAAGACAGCCGGAGGGAATGGTGTTATTATGACAAGTAATATATATATATATACGCACGTTACATATGCCTGTATAACTGTTCTGGCTCAGCCTTGCCAGATACATATATAACTAGGCATAACTATACTAAACCAGTATATATATTTTTCCCACAAGTATAACTGTTCTGAGAAAGCTGACGCATAATAGCCTAGCATATTGAGATGGATGAATGGTCCCGTCGGGTACAAGTAGTTGCTTACTGTACGATAACTAGTCTCTCCAGTACAACAATTCCCCAGGTGTACGATAATTTGTCGCCAAAAGAAAGCAGTCAAGCCATACAATAACTTTAGTTTCTCAGTACAAGTTGCCAGATGTACGACGATTAGTGTTAGTCCCATATCTCGACTTACAGCTTCCCTGCCATATAATAATGTGTATTACCTAACGTACGATAACTTTCTCCCTAGAGTACAGCACGTTGTCAGACATAACTTAGTCCCCTGTATACGATATCTTGCCCCGTGTGTACGATAACGTCTCCCCTGTGTACGATAACTTCTCCCCTGTGTACGATAACTTCTCCCCTGTGTACGATTAATTGTCCCGTGTACTATAACTTGTCCCCGATGTAAGATAACTTGTCCCATATGTACGATAACTTGTCTCCTATGCACGATAATTTGGCCCCTTGTAATAACTTGTCCCCAAAATTATAAATAAGTTGTCTGGCTCATAACAAGTTATCTCAATGAATAAGATAACGTGTCCATTAAGTTAACAACAATTGACCTGCCGAGCAAAACTTGGGTCAGTGAGTGTACGATAACTCACTCCCAGACGTACCATTTGAAGCTGTAATACCTTTTATCCGCTCTCTCTATTAAGGTTACTGAACTGCATATCTCACTCTCAATTCGACTATATTTTCTCTTCTCTAGGTCTGCCTGTCTATCCTCTCCTTCCTTTCTCTCTAGGTCTGCCTGTCTATCTGTCTCTCTTCCTTATAAGTACAATTAATGTTGGCATCACTGTCAAACACCCGCCAGCCAATGACTTGAGCGACTCGCATCTCCTTACATGTCCCGCAATAAGAGAGAGAACGAGTCACACGAATCCTGTTATCACCACTACCTCAACGCTTCCATCCACCACCATCTAGTATTTTTCAGTGTAAACGCAGTCAGTCCCGGATACGATCATCAAAATAAAAGTAAAAATGTATAAATCTGTGAAGGGAGACGTTTAGTTGAATATTTTAGGCTTGTAATTCGCTTACAGATTATTATTATTATTATTATTATTATTATTATTATATTTTATAGGTGTAAGATTCTAAACGGGATGGCAACAGATGATTGAATTCCGTGTGAGCTAAATCGCGCCTCATTCGCCAGCTATTTATAATAATAATAATAATAATAATAACAATAATAATAATAATAATAATAATAATAATAATAATAATAATAATAATAATAATAATAATAATAATAATAATAATAATAATAATAATAATAATACCGGGTAATAGTAATAACAATAATAATAATAATGTCTAAGTAATTAATCTCTCATAAAGTTGTCAAAGTTTCGTTTTTTTTTTCTAAGACAGTAGTTGACACAGAGAGGGTATGCAGGACCTTGTTCCTCCTGGGGGGAAAACTGGTTCATGCAAAATCGTACAGTATTTCCTGTGGGTAAGGGGAGTGGCTGGGAAGGAGGGAGTGAGTTTGGGAGAGTGAAAGGGGGTTAGGGAGAGTGGGAGTGGGAGTGAGTGAGTGGGAGGGAGTGAGTGGGAGGGAGTGAGGTAAACGTTCTCTCACGACACTCAGCCACCTGGTCCTACACACACACACACACACTTAACCCCACCACACATACAGTATACTCAAGCCCACACACACACACACACATACTCAGGCCCACCACACACACACACACACACAATGGCAGACAGTCTCCAATATGTGACGACCACAAGACGTATAGCTGTACCTGGATGTGTTGGGCCCCGGGCTGACCATGGTGCCTGGGAGTGGTTGACTCTACTGTACACTGACCTACCCTTGCCTCACCACACCCTGCCCTCACCCACCGTCTTACCTCCTGTCACTAAACCACCCCCTACCCTTAACCACTGCCCCAAGTCACCCCGAACCCTTAATTACTACCCTAATACACCTCCAACCCCAAAAGCCAGCCCTAAACTTTAACCACTGCCCTAAGCCAGCCCTACCTCTAACCCACTGAACTCCTTACCTCTCCCCAAGCCACCTCTGTAGTCTGATTCGCCCTCTCCTCTTCCCCAAGCTGTACTCGTTGTAAGTCTCCTCACTGACCTCCTCCTAACCCACCTACTGTCTCCACTTATCGACTTGCCACAAAAATCACTCACGTCTCCCTGGGGTGTCTTGTAAGTGGTCGAATTAACGATATAAGAGTGTAATACTGTCAAGCGGAACACCGGCTGCTAGCTGTGTTACCACTATAAATATCATCACGCCTGCCTCCAGCACACACACACACATTATATATACTGTAATACTTTCTAGATAACCTTAGTAAACTTATGAAGAGTTACGTCAGTTTATTAATTAACTACAAACTTACATTAAAAGATATTGGGAATTCTTTTTAGTCGCAAAATACTCTCGAATTAAATATCAGATAATGTAAAATATAATTTTTCGCTGCCTAACAACTTCTAGTGTAAGTTTATTGTCAATTTATCCATAAACTGTTAAGTACTTCTATAATATTACCATCAACTTGGTTCTTTGTCACTTACCATTGTTTAAACGACACTTAAATTAACCAGTGATGAAGATTGTCGCTTGTCAGCCAGGCCGGGCGTCTCTTCCTTGGTTTCAGTCATTTTTTTAATAACTTCTTAAGTTCTCTATAAAAGACTTTGCTCCTAAACTGTTTAAGGAGCAACAATCGTCTTCAAAGTTTCCATTAACAAGCTTACACTGACAATTTTACTAACAAGTTGTTGGGAGACTCCTACAGCGTCCACCTGCTGCTCTCACTTGGCGGGAATACTCATTGATCAACTGATCTTCCATTGACCATCGCAAATGTTTTTTAATATATTATAAAGCATAGACATCTGTATGCAGTAAAATAAATTAAAAAAGATATAAAAAAATATAATGATGTCTGCGAATATTTATCTATTTAATTTTCGATTTACAGACTTAAAATATAGATGGTCAATAGATCAGGGATGCTTACACCTTGAGGGAGGTAAACAAGCGTTCCCTCACCCGAGTTCCTATAAATTGTGTTCCCAAAATGCTAGCTCTATATGGTGAACTTTTATATCAATTGTGACTATTGAAGTAGTATAGAAGCCTGATTGATTTAAACACTGTGGAATAACACTTGTCATTAAAACAAACGAAGAAACGGAAGAATTTCTCTCACGCTGACAGTATGGATGACGAGTCCTGACGCGGATGGAACACCCCTGTATGGTCTTTGAATCAGCGACAAGTGACGAGAAACACATATGCTCCTGAAGAATATTTACAAGTTAGTTTTAGGAAGAGGAAGATGGTGGGCGTGCATAAATGCTGCAGTTTTTATATTCATAATGTCTGATGCTTCCGAATTTTTGTGCTGAGAAATATATTTTATTTCTCATACGGTTAGGTTAGGTTAGGTTAGGTTAGGTTAGGTTAGCTTTGAGCGGCAAAATAGCCAATGCTGTCAGCCAATGCTTTCACCGGTAATTTAGCCTGTCAGTCTATTTTTACCGTGACCCGGTATTATGTAATAGTGTAACGTGAAATTAGTTTTTTTTATTAAATATTGTTCATCAAACTACCAACACTGAGGTGTATAAATATCTTAATACATATTATATTATATTTACTGAATTATTTAAGGCCGTGATGAGTAACAGTAAGCGCAGCAGTAGAGTGAAACGAAGGGGGAAAATATAAAGCCTAGTCACTGTATCTGACATGTTTGGGAAATTTTATATTCATTTACTCTTATTATTTTTTTTCGTAACTCATTATACGATTCATATCTCTTTCCTTCGATTAATTTATTACAAAGGTTACAATAAGAAAAGTTAACGTTGCAGCTCTTGTAGAAAATAATTAACATTACCTTATATCCTTGGCCGTTGAGTCAGTTTAAATAGAAAAAAAATGGTATTTACATCTATCCTTTTCATTTTCCTTATTTAACTTGACGCTATTGTTTCATTCTTCTTTGTGTTTTGGATATTCACATAAATTTCCAAATATGAGCAGAATAATCACAGACTTTCCGCCAAACAATACTCTCCCTGTTCTTCCATCACGATCGAACTAGATGTTGAGTGTTATTGTAGGGAGTCTATGGGTCTATGATAATACCCACATGTATGTTTGTATTAATGTATGTGTGTGTGTGTGTGTGTGTATTTACGCGCGCGCGTGTGTATCATAAAAAAAACCCGAAGCAAATCCCCTTTAAATTAAGAGCCGGAACAACGTAGGTTTCAGTTTATAAAACCAGTGTATCATGTATGTGGATGGCCGAGGTCAACACAAGGTCGACCTGAGGCTCTGTACTTGGTCCAACACCCTGCTGGAATGTCCCCTCACACACACACACACACACACACACACACACACACAATACACACACACACACACACACACACACACACACACACACACACACACACACACACACACACACACACACACACACACACACACACACACTACGATAGAGATATTACGTGTAACCATGATGCACACGATTGCATAACCATGACACAATCCTCTCTCAAAATAGTTAATCCAACCAAGAAATTACATTGAAGTTTTCTTTAACGCTTGACTGGTAACCGGGTTCGCCTGACAGCCTCCCCATCCCTCCCTCTCTTTCTCTCTGGCTCAGTCTTTGTGTTTTTTGTGTATCTAGTGAGTTTGTCTATAACTTCATCCTCATATGGTTTACACAGTTCACGTCAGATGTAAAAAAAAAAAACCTCTTTAAATGGCCCGGTGTCCTTAAGGTTACGAGTAGTCTCTTATTGAATTCAGGATCAGAGAAAATAAAACGATAAGAACCAGCGACACACAACACGGTCCCATGAACGCCCTAGGCTGATGTGATGATAGCTGGTTATAGACAATTATAGTGCGGGAATGATAGGTGTGGCGAGGGTGTGTGTGGATGTACTAGCCTTGCGGGTATTGTTAGCTCGGGATTAGTTGTGTGGATAACGTAGCCTATCTCTGATGCGCCTCCTCTTCCTTGCAGCCCCTTCCGAGTCTCCCCTACGATACAGTATCATAGAAAACGGGTACAAGAGACTATTATAATCTGTCTTTATCATTATTATTGTTATTAATATTACTATCAGTTAATAGTAGAGCTTGAGTGTTTCTCTGTCTCTCATTCACACATTTGTAGTTGGAATGCCTGTGCAGTCTGATGGTGTCTGTTGTGTGTGACTGTCTTTGTAGATATGTACGAGCTTGTATGTATGTATGTATGTATGTACGTGTGGTGGGCAAGACGGTCACCGATTACATTCAACCACAAATTTCCTCAACCTTGATTCTCTAAATTTCGAAAAGTTTATTTTTCTCTCACAAACAAAGTAAGACAGAACCTAACTCACTCACTTGACCTAAGGCAAATAAAAGACGTCTAAAATAACACCAGAACTGTATCGAGGCCTTAAGTTGTTTGGAGTACGTCCTTTGAGCACCAGCTAGAGGACAAAAAAATATTCACACAGGTTATTTTATGATGCGGTCGACTGCTTACCGTACCACCAAGGCTTTGTGTCTTCACCTATTAAAATTCACATGAAGATTAGACACCTTAATTTATTTCACCTGATGATAAAACAACCCCAATGATACATGGGTTAGGTTAGGTTAGTGTTAGATTAAGTTAGGTTAGTGTTAGATTAAGTTAGGTTAGTGTTAGATTAAGTTAGGTTAGTGTTAGATTAAGTTAGATTAGTGTTAGATTAACCTAGGTTAGTGTTAGGGTTGTTAATCTTCATGTGATCCTCAAACTCGATCTTTTCACCAAACACAGACCATAGTCACGGTATTCTCTTCACCTCTCCGTCTCACCCTAAGTACAAGTCAATAAAGCTGTATTAAAACAACGAAACGATAATAAGCTCGGAGCAGGTGAGAGCACAGCCAGGGTCATTGTATTGCGGCGACGATGCCAGACGCGCGATGAGTTGCCCGCTGTAGGACGACAGTCGCCCCAGGCCAGAGAAGGGGGGGAGGGAGGGGGGGTGTGGGTGAGGTGGGGGTGAGGACGGGGTGAGGATGGGAGGTTGTTCCATCGTTCACAAGGGTTAATAAGCACATGACGTATTGGTAAATATTGTTGAAGTTCAGTGAATAGATGGTGTGTGTGTGTGTGTGAGTGTGTGTGTGTGTGTGTGTAAGAGAGCGTGTGTGAGCCATCAGTGTAAGGTATTGGTATTCCCACCATTAACAAGGATGGCCCTGAATTGGTTAAGTAGCATATGATAGAAGAAGAAGAGTATCATTCCCATCACAGGCGAAAATCACCCTTGAGTCTGGGCAGGAAAGACGGGTGTTCTCATGACTGACAACAGCCTAAAAAAAAACTCCCCTGTTCACACGAAACCAGCCAACACTTCCATCCTCTCACACACACACACACACACACACACACACACACACACACACACACACACACACACACACACACACACACACACACACACACACACATTTCTCCTCCTCGTTTAGCGTAATCGTCAAAATTGCTGCAAAAAAACCCTCTCACACCCTCCTACAACATCCCCCTCCCATATCCCTGTCCCATACCCTCTCCCATACCCCTTTCCACACCCATCCCACACCCCCTGCCAACACACCCCCTCCCACACCCCACCAACCCCCCTTCCCACCCCCCTCCAACATCCACCCCTTCCACCTTCAACATCCCCACACCTCCCACACCCACCAACACCCCTTCCCACCTCAACATCCCACACCCCACCAACACCTTCCACACACCTAGAGTAGTGTCGTGGAGAAGGTAATTCACTCACTCGTCTCCAGACTCCCCCAAAAAAATCCTGAATAATACATAATATTTTTTCACTAACGGGTTACCAACACGCCCTCTTACGGTAAATGTCTCAATATGTTTCGTAGCTTTTTTTTGTTTTACTCTATTATCATTGTCTCTGGCTTAAGTAAATGAGTCTTAGATGCTTTTATTTTGGCCGTCAGCTTTTTGGCCATCAGCTTTTTTGGCCGTCAGTGTTTTTGGCAGTCAGCTTCTCTGGCCCGTAGCTAAAGTGAACCAGTTAGTTGGGTGCCAGCGTTCTAACCTCTACAATGTGGGGTTGAGAATTTTGACGTGCAGACCATCTCGAGAATCCTGGCTGAGAGAGAGAGAGTTAATTACAGGGATGAACCATGTAGAGATGTCCTCCCCTGTGGTTGAGAACTTACCTTTCTGGGCACTGATTACTACTTCCTTCTCCCTCCTCCCTCGTCGTCTCCCCACCCATCCCTCAATTCCTTACCCCTCACCCCTACCCCCTCTGCACCTGACCCCTTCACCCCCCTCACCCCTACCCCCTCTACCTGACCCCTTACCCCTCACCCCCCCCCTCCTGCACCTGACCCTTACCCCTCCCCAACCCCTCCTGCCCCAGCCCTTACCCCCTCACCCCCACCCTCCTGCACCTGACCTTACCCCTCACCCCTACCCCCTCCTGCACCTGACCCCACCTCACCCCTACCCCCCTCCTGCACCTGACCCTTACCCCTCACCCCTACCCCTCCTGCACCGACCCTTACCCTCACCCCCACCCCCTCCTGCACCTGACCCTTACCCTCACCCCTACCTCCTGCACCTGACCCTTACCCCTCACCCCTACCCCCTCCTGCACCTGACCTTACCCCTCACCCCTACCCTCCTGCCTGACCTCGCTGGAATCATCTTACGATAATTATTTTTCCTCTTCCAACAAATCATCTTAATCACAGCATAGAGATCAATATCAAAATGGCGTCCATGTTGCACTGAGACTATATCCTACACTAGATACGTCATTTTCTCGTCTTTAAAGATGAGGACGAGTTTAAGGGCCGCAAGACTCCTGAGACTGGACGGAAAGTGGCTGGATCTGTTTCATGGTTTTTGTATCTGTCTTGATTACCAGGTAAGAACTCTGCTGCCCAACGGTAACTGTGTGTGTGTGTGTGTGTGTGTGTGTGTGTGTGTGTGTGTGTGTGTGTGTGTGTGTGTGTGTGTGTGTGGATCGTTCCTTGGCGTAGTATGGTGTTAGCATGTTCGCCTCGCAAGCGAGTGGACCCAGGTTCGATCCCCGGGTAGGGTGAAACTATGGGCAAGTTTCTTTACGCCATTTGCCTCTGTCTACCCAGCAGTAATTGGGGACCTGGATGTTAATCGATTTGCGGATCGCATTCCGGGGTACTGGTTAGCCAGTGCAGTTGGCGAGTTGTCCGGTCTTCTCGGACTATTCCTTGACACTGGGGCATGCAACTCGTTAACTTAGGGTGTGGTTGTTGTGTTGGCGACAACTTCTACACCTTAAATAAATTCACGCCTAGGTGGCCCTAGAGCCAGCCATCCTCGTTACACGTGGGGCAATAGTATGTGTTGTGTGTGTAGCGGGTGTTAATTCACTCCTGCCTAACATTAAGTACCGTTACACATGTACAGCTCTTATACCGATACAACACAACACTGAAGGCAAGAGACGTATTATTTATGAATCAATTTACCTTATTACTGTAATGTTATATTTTCATTAGGTTATATATTATTAATTGTCTTAACATATAGTAAAATAAACTGATAATAAAGGTTGTATGTCCATTAATCTTTACATTCGCTAATATTTGTCCCTGGGAATTTAAAACGAATTCGATACTTCCATATGTCTGTGTGTCCGTCTGTCTTTCCGTCTGAACTTGCGTGTGTGAGTCCGCCAGTACCAGCTGGGTCAGAGAGTAGAAGAGAAACTGACCCAGGAAGTACTTGCAGGAGACTGGTGTGTGTGTGTGTGTGTGTTTTGTGTCTGTAAGTGTATTTCTATGTATGTGTGTGTGTGTGTGTGTTTTGTGTCTGTAAGTGTATTTCTATGTATGTGTGTGTGTATGTGTGTAAATTTGCACAGGTGGAGGTGGATGTGTACATGTGGGTGTCAGTGTGTACGTTTGTGGAGGGGGGGTGTACAGTGAGTGAGGAGGTGCTCTGCTGACCCACTCATGCTAACACTTGATAAATGTGTTGATTAATTCACCACCTCAAGAAACAACACACCATCTCTCTGTATCTATCTATCTGTGATTCTCAGTCTGTCAACAAAAGCCTAAACCCAAGTAATATGTTGTCCCTGTGTGCTGTGTGTGTGTGTGTGTGTGTGTGTGTGTGTGTGTGTGTGTGTATCAATACCTCTTCTTACACTTCCACTGCTTCAAAAATACAAGTAAAAAATAGGAAAATGGCGATGAAAATAATGTTAAAGGTTAATGCCCTTGTACACAGCATCAGGGAAACTCCAGGCGTGAATACTCTCTCTGTGTGTTTGTCTGTCAAGCTGAGGTACAAAAAAGAAGAAATAAAAGCTTGAACAGGTGAGTGGACAGGTAAATGCAGGCGTTAATTAAGCTGTTCGGTTTTCCTTGTCACAAACTTAGGGTGAGGTGGGGGGGGATAGGGTGAGGGTGAGGTGGGGTGAGGATGGGGATAGGGGTGTGTACTGAAGGTTAAGTCGACAATTTTGGAGGTTGTGGTGGTGATTGGAGGTGGTAGAGGTCGTGGTGGTGGTAGTGTGGGGGGTGGTGGAGGTCATGGATGGATGATCGGGCGGTCATTGGCTTGTTGATAAAAATATAAATCGATCATTATTGTGAGTAATTGAGGGGGGTGAGGTGTTGGGGGAGGGGTGGGGTAGGAGCGGGGGAGAGGTGTTGCCCACTCTCTCCTCTGTCCCGGTCCTTACCCTCTCACCCCCACTCTCACCCCCCCACCACCCCCACTCTCACCCCCTCACCTCACCCCCACCTCACCCCACCTCTCTCCCCCCACTCTCACCCCTCACTTCTCCTAACCACATCATTATCATACAAAAACTGCCTAATCATCCTCTTCACGGTGTTGACAAATCATTATACAGAGGCAGAGTTTGTATCAGGTGCAAATTATGTAACTCTTACCCTAACCTAACCTACCCTAACCTAACCTAACCTAACCTAACCTAACCTAACCTAACCTAACCTCACATAACATAACCAAGCATAACAATCAAACTTAACCTCACCTCACATAACATAACCAAACATAACAATCAAACTTAACCTAACCTCACATAACATAACCAAACATAACAATCAAACTTAACCTAACCTCACATAACATAACCAAACATAACAATCAAACCTAACCTAACCTCACATAACATAACCAAACATAATAATCAAACTTAACCTAACCTCACATAACATAACCAAACATAATAATCAAACTTAACCTAACCTCACATAACATAACCAAACATAACAATCAAACTTAACCTAACCTCACATAACATAACCAAACATAACAATCAAACCTAACCTAACCTCACATAACATAACCAAACATAACAATCAAACCTAACCTAACCTCACATAACATAACCAAACATAACAATCAAACTTAACCTAACCTAATCTAACCCGAACCTAACCTAGCTTAATCTAACCTAAGCCTCATAGGGTGTCTAATCCTAAGGTGATCCAAAATTGAGATCTGATTCTGAAGACGCGGATGGGGTCAGAGGTCAGAGGTGAAGCGACTGTGTGAACCCTCGCCCTACAGGCATATATATATTTTTACAAGCATCTTTCTCTGTTACACCCCCCCCACCAGGTCCTCCTCCCCTTCTCATCCTCCTCCACCTCCTCCTTCATAGCTCCCTCTCCCTCTTATCCTCTTCCCCGTTCCCAACTTTTTTCCCCTCCACCAACACAGGTCAGATGGATATATGAGCCATAGGGTTGGGGTGTACACGGACTGCCCAATATGGGTCAATATGCCCGCTGTAGTTTCCTCCATTCTTATGTTCTTCTGTGTTTGTCTAGACTAATAACAGGTGCTGGTGTAGCCTGTGTGTACCTGTACTAGTGTTGGTGTAGCCTCGTGTGTACCTGTACTAGTGTTGTGTAGCCTCTGTGTGTACCTGTACTAGTGTTGGTGTAGCCTCGTGTGTACCTGTACTAGTGGTGGTGTAGCCTCGTGTGTACCTGTACTAGTGCTGGTGTAGCCTCGTGTGTACCTGTACTGTGGTGGTGTAGCCTGTGTGTACCTGTACTAGTGTTGGTGTAGCCTCGTGTGTACCTGTACTAGTGGTGGTGTAGCCTCGTGTGTACCTGTACTAGTGTTGGTGTAGCCTGTGTGTACCTGTACTAGTGTTGGTGTAGCCTCGTGTGTACCTGTACTAGTGGTGGTGTAGCCTGTGTGTACCTGTACTAGTGCTGGTGTAGCCTCGTGTGTACCTGTACTAGTGCTGGTGTAGCCTCGTGTGTATCTGTACTAGTGTGTAGCCTGTGTGTACCTGTACTAGTGCTGGTGTAGCCTCGTGTGTACCTGTACTAGTGGTGGTGTAGCCCCTCGTGTACCTGTACTAGTGTTGGTGTAGCCTGTGTACCTGTACTAGTTGGTGTAGTTCGTGTGTACCTGTACTAGTGTTGGTGTAGCCTCGTGTGTACCTGTACTAGTGTTGGTGTAGCCTCGTGTACCTGTACTAGTGCTGTGCCTCGCGTGTACCTGTACTAGTGTTGGTGTAGCCTCGTGTGTACCTGTACTAGTGTTGGTGTAGCCTCGTGTTGGCAGATTTAGTGTAGCCTCCACGTCACACCAGGTCCTGTCACAACACCCTAATAGTTTCTCCTCTTCTCCGTCGTGTTAGTCACTGTGTATGGCTTCTTCTGGTCGACTCCTCATTAATGTTTATTTAAGACATCCACCACAACAAGAGTTTCCACCGTAATGTTATGCTTATATTTTAAACCATAAACCGTATTTTTCCTCCTATAAACACCTCAGGTTTTTTTTTAAACCCCAATACAATAATCTATTTTCATTGCACAAACTTACTAAACCTAACCTAATCTAACCTAACCTAACCTAACCTAACCTAACCTAATCAACCTACCTTAACGTAACCTAAAGGAGCTATATATAATAACCTATAATCCGTATATTCATGGCGAGGTAACAAGGCTGTGTTTACATGGTGTGTCGTCAGGTGAAAGGCAACAACTACTGTACACAACAGCTGATGGTCCCCACCTGTGTTTTGGGGATGGGGGTTTGTTGACATTTATGGCTGCGCGCATCCCTTCCTGTAGCGGGGGTCCTGGACTTGGTGGGGGGGAAGGAAGGTGAAGTGAGGAGGGTGAGGTTGGAGGAAGGGGAGAGGGGGATGAGGAGGGTGATTGGAGGGGAGGAAGGAGGTTGGAGGAAGAGGCTGAAGAAAGAGGGGTGTATAGAAGAGGTGGTGGTGGTGATAGTGGTGGTAATAGTGGTGTTAGATGGTGCCCAATTATCAATGGCGCTTCTTTTATCTTGAACCAATCGTAGTGGTTTATTATGGGGGTGCTGTGTGTGTGTGTGTGGTTTGCAGTTCACTATCACACTCCTCCCTCACCATCACCACACACCTCCTCACCATCACACACACACACCCCCTCACCACACACACCCCTCACCACCACACACCCTCACCATCACCACACCCCCTCACCATCACAAGAGAGACAGAGGGAATGTAATCAACCAACAAAGTTCTCTGTTCACCTCTATAATTAATGTCGTATCTCTGCCACAATGACGATAATCATCATTTTTTTGAATTGTCAATGATTCGTAGGATTGTTCCATTTGATGAGGTGAGGGAGGGAAGGGGGGAGAGAGGGGTGGGTGAGGGAGAGAGGGAGGGAAGGGGAGAGAGGGGTGGGTGAGGGAGAGAGGGGTGGGTGAGGGAGAGAGGAGGGAAGGGGGAGAGAGAGGTGGGTGAGGGAGAGAGGGGTGGGGTGAGGGAGAGAGGGAGGGTGGGGGGAGAGAGGGGTGGGTGAGGGAGGAGAGGGGTGGGTGAGGGGAGAGAGGGGTGGGGTGAGGGGAGAGAGGGGTGGGTGAGGGAGAGAGGGTGGGGGTGAGGGGAGAGAGGGGTGAGGGGAGAGGGAGGAAGGGGAGGAGAGAGGTGGGTGAGAGAGAGAGGGGTGGGTGGGGGAGAGAGGGGTGGGTGAGGGAGAGAGGGGTGGGTGAGGAGAGAGGAGGAAGGGGGGAGAGAGGTGGGTGAGGGAGAGAGAGGGGTGGGTGAGGGAGAGAGGGTGGGGAGGGGAGAGAGGGGTGGTGAGGGAGAGGGGGTGGAGGAGGGGTGGGTGAGGGTAGGTGATGAGGGAGTGAGAGGGAGGGGAAGGGAGGTTAAGAAGAATACTTAGCTAATAACGGTCGAGTCTCAGGTATAATTTGAGGCTCTTTTGTCCGCCATCTTTGTGTCTTGTAAATGAAGATAATTAACTTGTTCTTCTTCATCATCAATTCTTATATAATCTTGTGTTAATTTTTTTTCTTTTTCTTTCTTTCTTCCTTTCTTTCTTTTCTTTCTTTCTTCCTTTCTTTCTTTTCCTTCCTTTCCTTCTTTCTCTTTCTTTCTGGGGGAGAAGGAGTGCAGAGGGAGGGGAAACGGTGTGGGTTACAGGGAGGGGGTACTGAGGGGGAGGGAGGGGTTGAAGACTATATGTTTACTTCTGAACCTTTAATTATAGACTCCAGAATATTACAGTAACACCAAGGCATCGATTCCACGGTAATAAAAGGGATCCGATACGGTCTTAAAGGATCCGATACCGTCTTAAGGGATCCGATACGGTCTTAAGGGGATCCGTTACTGTCTTAAGAGGATCCGATACCATTTTAAGGGGATCCGATGCGGTCTTAACGGCACTCAATGGTGTTAGATCGGCTTTCTCCACGCTTGGTCTCTCATGGCCGTCTACAGAGGGTTTTGTTTACCTTTGTGTCTCTATGTGTGTGTGTGTGTGTGTGTGTGTGTGTGTGCATTCTGTATTACAGGGCTTATACATTATCAGGTTGTGGGTGGGCAGGTGAATGACCGGTGAGCTCAGGGTGGGTGGAAGTGGCAGGTGGGTTGGGGGGCAGGGAACGAGGGTGGGGGGTGGCAGGGTAGGGGGAGGTGGGTTGGGGTTCAGGGTGGGTGGGGTGAGGGTGGTGATGGTGGGTTGAGATGACTGGTGTGGCGGCAGGGTGGTTGATGGTGGGTGGGGTTACAAGGTGGGCTTAGGGTGGGTTGGGCAGGGTGGGTGGGGTGAGGGTGGGTGTTGCAGGGTGGTTGATGGTGGGTTGAGATGACTGGGTTGGCGGCAGGGTGGGATGGGCTGGGGGTGGCGGGTGGGCTCAGGGTGGGTTGGGCGGCAGGGTGGGTGGGTGGCAGGGTGGTGGTAAGGGTGGTTGATGGGGCTAGATGACGTGGCGGCAGGTGGGGGTGGCGGTGGGCGGCAGGCATGGACGTGACCAACACAACAGCGCCGCCCACCACCGTGAAGACCGGGAGGTGAAAAAATAATGTTTTGTATCGAGCGACGACCACTGCCTGACACCTGACTTAACGGGGCTATTACCACCACTGTTGTCACCTACCACCACTGTTGTCACCATTACCACCACTGTTGTCACATTACTACCACTGTTGTCACCATTACCACTCACACTGTTGTCACCATTACCACCACTGTTGTCACCATTACCACCACTGTTGTCACCCTTACCACCACTGTTGTCACCATTACCACCACTGTTGTCACCCTTACCACCACTGTTGTCACCATTACTACCACTATTACTAATTATTACCACCACTACTACTACTAACAAGAACAACACGCGCACCAGACTTAACATGAAGTAATTATGTTAGTTAAGGGCCAACAACTGTATAATTACTGTAAACAGGAATAATTTACATCTATTTACAATTTAATTTACGAAATACCTTTAAGAAGAGAGAGAGAGAGAGAGAGAGAGAGAGAGAGAGAGAGGAGAGAGAGAGAGAGAGAGAGAGAGACCAAACAATAATGTAATTAGGTAGTTGAGACCACAATCATTGAGGGTGTGTGTGTGTGTGTGTGTGTGTGTGTGTGTGTGTGTGTGTGTGTGTGTGTGTGTGTGTTCTAGAACCCATTACAGAGGTCAGGGGTAAAGGTGAGGAATGTCTGGATGGATGAGAGGAGGAAAGGGGGGAGGAGAATCAGGGAAGGAGAAGGGAGTGGGAAGGGGGGGGGGGAAGATAAGGGGATGTGAGGGTAAAGGTAGAGGAGTCAGGGAAATGGAAGGGGAATGTGGGAGTGAAGATGGGAAGAGATGTAGAGGAGGGTGATAAAGAGGGTGATAGAGACAAAGAAGAGAAAGAGTCAGATTAGTCTCACACTCGGTGGTGGTGTGTGGTGGTTCCAGAGATACAAATCTCACCACCCACCACCACCACCACCACCACCACCACCAAACCGCCGCTAAAGTACTTGCCACAGGGTCGTCATCCCCAGGCGACAACGCTATACTACTGCCCGTCAAAATAAATGACTTCAGGCCGATCGATTTCTAGGCCGCAGCGGTAGACACTAAAACACACAGCTGCTTTGAGTAAGAGATGTGTGCAGCTGTGGTAGGTGTGTGGTGGTGGGGAGGAGGATCAGGGTGTGTGACGCAGGTGTAGGGAGGCAGGAAGGAGGCAGGGGAGGAGTAGGGAGGCAGGGGAAGACAAAAGAAGGCGTGGTGAAGGTGTGAAGGAGGGAGGGAGGATCACCACACTGGACGCCGGTCCCTACAGGCCATGACGGGAGGAAGTAGAGACTAACTGTAGCAGCAGGAGCAGGAACATGACTCACCAAGGCTCCTCCCAGTACCATTGATAAACACCTTCAGGCAATAATGGGCAACAGATAACGGTCTTCCTCCTCCTCCTCCTCCTCCTCCTCCTCCTCCTCCTCCTCCTCTTCTTCTTCTTCCTCCTCCTTTCTTCCTCCTCCTCCTCCTCCTCCTCCTCCTCCTGCTGTAGTAAAAAGTTCCCCACAAGACATTAGGTCGAAGAGATTATCACTTACGCGTAGCATCCATAAAGTTTTTTCATCATTGCGGGAGATGATAGGTCCAGTATGTAGTATACCTCAGGCGTTGTTGATTGCCCGTGCTGGCGTTTGTGGTACGTGACACAGGAGGCGGTGGTAACGTGAGCAGCGACGGCGGTGAGGAAGGTGGGAGTGTATCAACCAATACTGCTTACGGTACATCTGTGTTGACCAGGTAGTGAGAGATAGCCCTTCTCTCTCTCTCTCTCTCTCTTTCACACACACTACCACTGCCAACAAAGAGACAGACAGACAGAGAGACAGACAGACAGAGAGACAGACAGGTAATATTTGTGAAGGGAACAGACACACGAACACCAAACCAATCTCAGTTTGTTTTGCTCTTGAGTCACGTAAAGTCATCATGAAGAAGCATCCATTTATGAGACCAGCTGGAGGACCCTTGAGTGTGACCTGACGAAGACGCTGACGATGATGGAGAAGGAGGAGGTGACGATGATTGAGAGAGAGGGAGAGACGATGATGATGATGGAAAGAGAGGAGAGAGGTGACGATGATTGAGAGAGAGGGAGAGACGATGATGATGATGGAGGAGGAGGAGGTGACGATGATTGAGAGAAAGGGAGAGACGATGATGATGATGGAAAGAGAGGAGAGAGGGAGAGACGATGATGATGATGATGGAAAGAGAGGAGAGAGGGAGAGACGATGTTTCAATTCAATTCATTCTATCGATCTATCTATCTATTGATCTATCTATCTATTGATCTATCTATCTATCTATCTATCTATCGATCTATCTATCTATTGATCTATCCCCATTTCGATTGATATTTTTTTACCACAATTTGTAAATCGTTAGCCATTGGATCTTATTTCTCCTCCTCCTCCCCCTCTTCTACCTCCTCCTCCTCCTCCTCCTCTACCTCTACCTCTACCTCCCGGACCTCCTTGTGACCTCCAGACAAGAGACAGGACATAGGAAAACAAGTGAGTGTCACCCAGCAAGATGTATCGTGTTGTGTGTCACCTGTCGGGGTTATTACCTAGGCTCTCCCCCCCCCCTCCCCTCCCCTTTCTCCTCTTCTTCTCCTTCCTCTTTCCCCCTCTTTCCTCTCCCCTCCTCTCCCCCTATACCCCTCCTCCCCCCCTTTTCCCCCTTCTCTCCCACGTCTCTCCTCTTTTCCTCTTCTTCCCTCTTTTAATCCCTCCAACAGATCCTCGGTAGTTCATCAATTAGCCACCAGGTCCTCCTTGAGAGTGTGAAGTAGCAGTAATCTTGTCCTCGATGCTTGAGGCCTCCACACCTCCATTAGATATTGGTCCAGATGGTTAATTTGATCTACCTTGTTGACCCGTCAAGCACCATCACCTGGCCTCAGAACGGGACTCACCGCCCCTCCCTCCCTCCCTCCTCCTGTGGGTACATCTCCCTGCCCTTAAGCGGTCTCCTGCCTGTTCTTTAACGGGTGTCTTGCCCCGTCAACAAAGAGACCCTTTTATCGCCTCTTTGCTCTTCAACGGCAACTATTAATCGTCCCTAACAGAGAGCTCCTGTTTGGTCTCTAGCGGGTCTCCTGTTGTCTGGTAGCGGGTGACACAAGGCGGGTGACCAGTCCCTCTCCCCCCCACTCCACCTCTCTCTCCCCACACTCCCCCCCAGTCCACCTCTTTCTCCCCACACTCCCCCCTCCCCCCTCTACTCCATCAGTCTCACGTCGACCAATACAGGCGACAAAGGTGTTGGGTCCCATGCCACGTTATGCTGCTGCAGGAGTCTTGATGTAGTTTCGATATAGAATCATCCAGATCATTTTTAAGCTTTCGGAAGATTATTTTTAAGCTTTCAGAAGATTATTTTTAAGCTTTCAGAAGATTATTTTTTAAGATTTCAGAAGATTATTTTCAAGCTTTCAGAAGATTATTTTTTAAGCTTTCGGAAGATTATTTTTAAGCTTTCAGGAGATTATTTTCAAGCTTTCAGAAGATTATTTTTAAGCTTTTAGGAGATTATTTTTAAGCTTTCGGAGATTATTTTTAAGCTTTCAGAAGATTATTTTCAAGCTTTCGGAAGATTATTTTTAAGCTTTCAGAAGATTATTTTTAAGCTTTCAGAAGATTTTTTCAAGCTGTCAGAAGATCATATTTTCTCCTCGACTGGAGTTGTGTCTCAAATGTTTATTGAAAAAGAATCGTGGATCATTAAATAGCCTTGTTAAATTGTAGTGTGTGTGTGTGTGTGTGTGTGTGTGTGTGTGTGTGTGTGTGTGTGACGCCGCTAAATTGTTAAACGTGACACAAGTGGAATGATGACAGCCAGAAGGTTGTGTTTACGTTTATATCCGGCTCACACACGTCGACTAGTCAGGAGTACTCGTCAGCAGGGAGATGTAAGACATGTAATGGAACCTGGATTGAGAGGATGACCTAGATGTCTCTCTCTCTCTGTCTCTCTCTCTATCTCTCTGTCTCTCTTTCTCTCTCTCTCTCTTTCTCTCTCTCTCTCTTTCCACAAATCATGTTAAAGGTCCTGCTATAGATCCGACATCCCCAGGTCCTGCATAAATTCCTGCTTCTGGTGTCAAGTTTTTTTTTATAATCGAGCCCTCCAGGTCTTCTACAGGTTTTACACCGGGTCAGGCCACAGGTCCTCAGGTATTATCCCCTCTCCCCACCAAACCCACACATTCCCGATCCCCACCCACCCACTCCACCCACCCACCCACCCACCCCCCACAGAGTCATTGAGAGCCGGTGAGAAAGTGACCTACTGTGTGTCTCTATTGCGATTTATTGACGACGTAATGATGCATTTTATCTGACTGTGTGATACTGAGAGAGAGAGAGAGAGAGAGAGGAGAGAGAGAGAGAGAGAGAGAGAGATGTGCAAGAACAGGTTGAAGAGATGTGCTTCAGGAGGCTTCGTGTGTGTGGTGTGTGTGTGTGTGTGTGTGTGTGTCCATACTATCATACACATAACTGCGCTATATGAAAGTTTAGTGGTTTGTACTGAGCTTGTGTGTGTGCGTGTGATAAGGTTAAGGATACCAACACACGCACACCACGGACGTGTACGTATTAATCTGGGTTTTGTGTCCGGATGTGTGCACAAGGTTGACATATGATTATGAAAGGTTACAGAGGTTTACAGCTGTGTCTTGGTCACGTCACACACACGCACACACACGCACACACACACACACACGCACACACACGCACACGCACACACACACACACACGTTTTATCACTAAGATAAACACGACAACAATTTTGACTTTATATTATTATTATTATTTATTATTATTATTATTATTATTATTATTATTATTATTATTATTATTATTATTATTGTTATTATTATTATTATTATTATTACTTCTACTACTGAACACTTACCGTGAAATTAAACACCAGGAGTTAGAGGACAGTTAGCTACACAGAGGAAGCCACACTCGCATCCTCTAACATAATGCTCTTATCTTGAGCCTTGACGGTAGCTGTTTTAGGAGGCTAGGTTAGGTGATTAAACCACTAAGTCACTCCTACTAATCCACCTGTTTTAATAAAGTCAGCCCTCCAAGCTCCTAGGCACAGACACCAGATAACTCCCAGCTCCTAGGCACAGACAACAGATAACTCCCAGCTCCTCGGCACAGACAACAGATAACCTCCTCCCAGCTCATAACCTAACCTAACCTAACCCAACCTAACCTAACCCAACCTAACCTAACCCAACCTAACCTAACCCAACCTAACCTAACCTAACCTAACGAGAGTTAAACAGGTTTATATAGCAGACATCAACAGTTGTTTTTGTACTTTCATGCTTTATTTAGTTATACTTTGTAATACAGTGAATAAAGTATACATGGATAGAGTAAACAGTGAATAAAGTTTACACTGAACAAAGTATACAATGAATAAAGTATACATGACACAGTAAATAATAGATACAACATACAGTATATTGTAGTGACACAATACAGTGTATAAGAAGGTCGCTGCTTCCCGATATACTGTATATAATGTAATGTAATGTATACCGTATACGTGTGTAATAATAATAATAATAATAATAAACGGTTTATTGATAGAGTTGCAGCCGGTGGCTGAAAATATACAGACTTACATTTGATTTAGACATAATGATATAATATGCATTGAATACATTTACAGGGCTGTACAGTACATAAATCAGGAGTTGTTTATTATTTTAACAATAGATGGGATGGTGCTGTTCTTATATCTATCGGTGCGGGCTCTTATGGGCTGAATTTTGTTGTAGTGGCGGACTGCGCGAGGTGGGTGGGGGGCTGCCGGTGGCAGGAGGTGGCGATGACGAGGGTGGTGCATTAGTTGGCTGCCAAACCTTTCCAGTGCTTGGTGGTGGAGGTCACTGAAGGATGGCATTTCCAGGGTGGAGAGAGCGTTGGTGTAACCGGAGTATTCTGCGCCAAGCATGATTCTGCAGGCCCTTTTCTGTACCTTCTCTAGCTGACGTTGTGTGTGTGTATGTGTGTGTGTACAATATATACACATACAGATTAAGTAGCCTCGTTTATGCAAGAATTAGTCATTATATATATATATATATATATATATATATATATATATATATATATATATATATATATATATATGACTGTTTGACTGACTGACTGGTTTGCTGTGTCTGGTTGACTGGGTTAACTGAGTGAGTAACCGTGGCTAACTAACTGGTTAACTGTGAGTGACTGACTCATTAGTAAACTTTAACCTGACTGACTGACTTATTAACTATCACTGATTAACTGGTTAACTGTGACTGACTGACTCACTGGTAAACTTTGACTTGACCTGCTAACCCTCACTGAGTAACTGGTTAACTGACTGGCGGGTATAAACCACATGAACTCTCTCTCTCTCTCTCTCTCTCTCTCTCTCTCTCTCTCTCTCTCTCTCTCATATATGACCTCTTTATAGTTCTTCATACAGATTTTCGTCGTCGTCAAAACTTAGGGAAGCGCTGTTTCCTGGAGAAGGCTTGGTGACTGCTGGGGGCGGCGGAGGTTTGTTGGACTGTTTGGGTAGTGGCCAGGGACGCCCGGGAAGTCCCTTAGGGACGGCCGCCTGACCATGGGCAGGTCTCGTAGGATAAGGATTGTTACCTTCCCCAGGTAATGGCGGTTTGACAGCCGTGTGCAGGAAGGAAGGAGGTTTGCTGGTGACATTGGACGTCTGACTCGCCTCCTGTTTTTCCTTCACCTCGAATTCATCCAACTCGTCGTATAGATCCTGGTCGTCGTCTATGGGGGCTGGGGGTGCTGGTAGGGCATCTCGGTCGTCTGAAGGGGCTGTGTCTAGGGGCGGTTGGTTCCTTATCGGGAGTGGAGGAGGTATCTTGGGCTTAACTGACAGTTTGGCAGGTGGTGCAAATGAACGGTTAATTTGTGAAAATGAGGAGTTGTTAGGTGGAGGTGCAGAGTTGTTTGTGGGTGGAGGTGGGTAGTTTGTGGGTGGAGGTGGGTGGTTTGTGGGTGGAGGTGGGTGGTTTGTGGGTGGAGGTGGGTGGTTTGTGCGTGGAGGTGGAAGAGCTGTTGGCAGAGGTGGATGGTCTTTGGGTGGAAGTGCAGGGTGGTTTGTGGGTGGAAGTGCAGGGTGGTTTGTGGGTGGAGGTGGGTGGTTTGTGGATACAGATTGGTGAGTCATATTAATAGTAACATCGTCATATTCATCCTGATCGTTGATATCGTCAACAGTCTTGTTCTGCCGGTGTGCGTTGTCCTGTTCTTGACGTTCTTGTGATAACTGAAGGGCCGGAGATGACGGCGATAAGGAAACCTCTTTCGGTTGCAAGAGTTCCATCCCCTGTTGATCTGTTCTTCTTTTGGTTTTCATTTTTATATAAAACACCAAGAAACCGACCAGACTCGTTACCACAACACCGATGATAAAGCCCACAACGATCCCTATCCACATCCAGTTAGTTGATACTTTACCATTACAGAAGACAAAGGAGAAAGGTGTCTCAATTCCTGAAGCTCGCTCCATCCTTAAAGAAACACGAGGAAAGCCTCCGATTGTTACGTTCTTCAGGTCGATGGTGCCGTTTTCTAGGATGATACCGTCGGCGCCGGTGTTATTTATGACGGAGTCCTCCAGCCTCAGCTCCGCTCCTCTCACAATGATGGCTCTTGGTTGCAGGGTGTTAATGGTAACTTCTCTCAGGGTCAGTATCCCTTTACTCACCACCAGGCCATCGCTCCTCACGGTACCTACTTGTACATTGGACATCATGGACGCATCAAAGTCCGATGTATAGTTGAGTTGAACGATATCATCGATAACGCTGTCACTGACCTGGAAACTGAATGTACCTTCAAGCACTACTCGCCTCATGATGTTAATGGTACAGTTGATGATGGTGCACTTTTGATCTGTCGCCCGCACTGAGAGGTCTGTTACACGCGACTCTGTAAAATCAAACTGCATTACTGGGTCCAAGTTGACTGAACGTATATCCGACTGCTGAACATTGATTAAGTTGGCCAAGCTGGTGATTTTCACCGCCTTACACCGTTCCATATATAGACGCACCTTTTCCGCGTCACTATCAGCCGATATGTAGATGTTTTGGGAATCCAGAATAGTGAGCTTAAACTTGCTGGCTCCTTGTTGTTCTTGGATAGTTAGTGACCGGGCATTGTCGATCTCCACTTCCTCAAAGTCGCTCCACTGCTGTTTGATCAGCACTGAGGTCTGTCAGGGAGAATAACATTATATATATATATATATATATATATATATATATATATATATATATATATATATATATATATATATATATGCAGATGTTTAGGGTCTATTTCATACACAAGTTGACGATATGTAGTGTGTGTGTGTGTGTGTGTGTTGCTTCAGCTTTCAACATGTCTCCCTGTGCGTCTATTCCCCCCTATCCCCTCCATCCTACCCCCCATCACCCTCTCTACCCTCCCATCACCTCCCTGCCCTCTCCCACCTCCCTACCTACCTACCCTCCCTATCACCTTCCTACCCTCCCCATCACCCCCTCCCCATCACCCTCCCACCCTCCCTATCACCCCCCTCCCACTCCCCATCACCCTCCCACCCTCCCTCATCACCCACCACCTACCTCCCATCACCTCCCACTCCTCCTCATCGCCCTCCTCCCACCACCTACCCACCACCCTCCCTATCACCCTCCCTACCCTCCCTCCCCATCACCCACCTACTTACCCTCCCTATCACCCCCCTCCCACCCTCCCATCACCTCCCTATCACCTACCTATTACATCTACCCTCCCTATCACCCCCTCCTACCCTCCCTATCGCCTCCTGCCTTTGCTTGACGTATCTATACACGTAAGAAATAGCAATAAGTTAAGTAAATAAAAAACACTGATTTATCTTCTAAACTGTATAGAAATTTAATGTCGTAAGAATTAAATGAAGAAAGACTAAATAAACTAAAAATATAAGCAAATGATGTTACAATATGAATAAATTATCTTACTGGAAGAAATTTTGGGCAGCCTTGGGGTGAACATAACTAGAACCCTGAACAATTGACAGCCTTGGGGTGAACATAACTAGAACCCTGAACAATTGACAGCCTTGGGTGAACATAACTAGAACCTGAACAATTGACAGCCTTGATAATAGAACCCGGAACAATTGACAGCCTTGGGTGAACCTAACTAGAACCTGAACAATTGACAGCCTTGGGGTGAACATAACTAGAACCTGAACAATTGACAGCCTTGGGGTGAACATAACTAGAACCCGGAACAATTGACAGCCTTGGGGTGAACTAACTAGAACCCGAACAATTGGCCTTGTGCCAACTAGAACCCTGAACAATTGACAGCCTTGGGGTGAATAACTAGAACCCGGAACAATTGACAGCCTTGGGGGTGAACATAACTAGAACCCGGAACAATTGACAGCCTTGGGGGTGAACATAACTAGAACCCTGAACAATTGACAGCCTTGGGGTGAACATAACTAGAACCCGGAACAATTGACAGCCTTGGGGTGAACATAACTAGAACCCTGAACAATTGACAGCCTTGGGGTGAACATAACTAGAACCCGGAACAATTGACAGCCTTGGGGTGAACATAACTAGAACCCTGAACAATTGACAGCCTTAGTAAACAAACAAACATAGTCATACATATTCTGTTTACACTATGGGCCACCATCCTGACCTTGAGGCTGTCCGTTACATTACACTTGAGGATTTTCTTCGCCAGATCATAATTACATTCTTCTTTGTTTCTTATGTAAGTAGTTCTTCGGTTCGTCCACGCCACCGTCAGTAACTACCCTCACCACCATCACCATCAGCCTGGGGAAGGAAGTAAGGAAAGGGAGTTTACGCAGATAATAAGGTGCTTTGTATCACCTTTGTTCTTGATAGGGTTACCAAGCGTATACCCTATCCTATCCTATCCTATCTATCCTAAACTTTACTTACCTCACCCTAATCTTACCTAACCTAACTCTTTGTCGTCTACATTAGAGTTTCGTAAGCGTGATTTCGACGTCACTGCCTCGAGAAATACACAGAAAAGGAAATGGTGTTATTACGAGTGACAGGACACTGGTACCTCCACATATCAGGAGGCAGGGCTACCAATATAAGGAAGGCAGGGCTACCAATATAAGGAAGGCAGGGCTACCAATATAAGGAAGGCAGGGCTACCAATATAAGGAAGGCAGGGGCACCAATATAAGGAAGGCAGGGCTACCAATATAAGGAAGGCAGGGCTACCAATATAAGGAAGGCAGGGCTGGGGTTGGTGGGGCCAATATAAGGCAGGCTATAGGAAGGCAGCTCAATATAAGGAGGGGCTAATATGCTACAATAAAGGAAGGCAGGGCTACCAATATAAGAAGGCAGGGCTACCAATATAAGGAAGGCAGGGCTACCAATATAAGGCAGGGCTACATAAGGAAGGCAGGGCTACCAATATAAGGAAGGCAGGGCTACCAATATAAGGAAGGGGCTACCAATATAAGGAAGGCAGGGCTACCAATATAAGGAAGGCAGGGCTACCAATATAAGAGGCGTCAATAAGGAACAGGGCTCAATATTAGGGAAGGCAGGGCTACCAATATTAGAAATAGGCTACCAATAGCAGGCTACAATATAGAAGGCAGGGCTACCAATATAGCGGGTTTAAAGGAAGGCAGGGCTACCAATATAAGGAAGGCAGGGCACAATATTAGGAAAGAAGTCCTAACCTAACCTAATGCCCTCTGAAATAAGCTGCGGTTTCTAATTTTAAAATAAAGAAAGGAAGCTTAATCTTGAGTTGAAATAAGCTGCGGTGCTTAATCTTGAGGTGATCAGCTTAAAATCTGTCCTCATGATTTGTGGCTTTATGGCAACATATATTTGTAATGGGACGTGGTATGGGGGTGTCATGTGGGTGTCATGGGGGTGTCATGGGGGTGTCATGGGGGTGTCATAAATGTAAAAATAGGTTTATGGTACTATTATGGCAATGGCTGGCAGTGTTGTTGGAAGGTGGCAACAGTGGTGGTAAGAACGACAACACTAATGGTTATTATGAAGCTATATTATCTTACACACACACTACACTGTTAGGTCATCACACTACACTGTTAAGTCTCACTACTGTTAGTATCACACACAACACTGTTAGTCATCACACTGTTAGTATCACACTGTTGTCTCACACTACATGGGTCATACACACAACACTGTTAAATCATCACACTACACTGTTAGATCATCACACTACACTGTTAGATCATCACACTACACTGTTAGTCATCCACCACACTACCTGTTAGGTCATCACACTACACCTGTTGATCATCACACTACACTGTTAGGTCATCACACACACAACACTGTTAGATCATCACACTACACTGTTAGATCATCACACTACACTGTTGGTCATCACTACACTGTTAGATCATCACACTACACTGTTAGGTCATCACACTACACTGTTAGATCATCACACTACACTGTTAGATCATCACACTATGTAGATCATCACTACACTGTTAGATCATCACACTACACTGTTAGGTCATCACACACACACACTGTTAGGTCATCACACTACACTGTTAGTCTCCACTACACTGTTAGGTCATCACACACCAACTGTTAGATCATCACACTACACTGTTAGGTCATCACACTACACTGTTAGGTCATCACACTACACTGTTAGGTCATCACACACACTACACTGTTAGGTCATCACACTACACTGTTAAGTCATCACACTACACTGTTAGGTCATCACACACACAACACTGTTAGATCATCACACTACACTGTTAGATCATCACACTACACTGTTAGATCATCACACTACACTGTTAGATCATCACACTACACTGTTAGGTCATCACACTACACTGTTAGGTCATCACACTACACTGTTAGGTCATCACACTACACTGTTAGGTCATCACACTACACTGTTAGGTCATCACACACAGTTATATCTCTACATACATTAAATTCAGCATTAAAGTAAACCATAATTGGGTGTCCTTAACAGTTATATATGGAATTTATTTGTGATATATCAACATTAATCGAATGCCATGTCTGGGCCAGTCAACTGCAAGGGGGGCAGGGGGGTGGGGGGGGACTTGTTTAATCAGCTCCAAAATGACGAGTTTTATTGAAACCGTCCAGAGCAATGTGTCCATGAGCACCACTAGTACAGGTGCGGGGAACTACCCTCTGGTGGTCACACAAGAACAATGTAATCTACGTTCATTAAGCCTAGCGTGGTGTAGGAGTCTTCCGCTAAGTGTTTCGGCGAACTAATATGAGGCAGAGCCTTATCTCTCTCTCTCTCTCTCTCTCTCTCTCTCTCTCTCTCTCTCTCTCTCTCTCTCTCTCTCTCTCTCTCTCTCTCTCTCTCTCTCTCTCTCTCTCTCTCTCCCCTGTCCTTAGAATTCAATGATATGTGCAAAGTTGTCTGTGGGTTCAAATAGGTCTGTCTGTCTGTTCGCCCGTCTACAATCTCCCTTTCTGACCGTCTATCTGTCCGTCTCCCCCCCCCACCAGCACACACGACAGGTAACCTCCTTCATCTTACCATAGGATTACTGTCTCCTGAAGGCGGCGACCTAACGCGACATGATGACACGACCTTCTCCTCACCGAGAGATTGGGGGCGCCCCTCATCACGCCCTTGAGGAATTCCTGGAGCCTCCTGAAGGACGTCAGTAAATGGAGTGACAGATGGAAGCTGGAGGAAAGGGAAGGAACCTCGAGGAACACTTGAAGCTTCTTGAAGGAGCCTAGACTATGAAGTGGTAAAAAGAAGCCCTAACTAGAGCCTGGCACCCAGCCGGCAGCTAGTGACACTGGCACCACACAGGAAACGGGAAGCGGTTTTTTACTCCATGTCACTCATTTACAGTTGTCAACTCTTAGTTTTTTAATAATGCGTAGTGAAACGTTACCATCCTTCTAGAACATTACAGCTTTGTTCTTAGCGGAGCCATCACTCACTCATCAGCCCACTTAATATAACCCACATCTACACTGGATTCAGCTAAATTCAACCTCTTGATGTATTTGACCGTGAAAATTTCGATCATATAGGCTTCACAGTCGTTGGGGGGAGTGTAGCTGCAGCACTCAGGGACAAGAGCAGGAAGATGAGCAACAGCAGAACAAAAAAAAGCAGAAGTAGGAGCACAAAGCGGGAGGAGCGGATGTGACAGCCTTGCGACAGTACCACATAAAAGTCACGACCTCTTGAACTTGCTCCATCCTCCCCCAGCAAGATTAAGTAACATCCTTTCTCCTCGAAAGTAATAGGAGAGAGCCACCGCCGTCGTTCTGGTAACAATGACTGGGTGGTTGACATTGGTATCACTTGCTGGGTGGTTGACATTGGTAACAAAGAATATTTTAATTTTGTACATTATAACTCAAATTACCATTGTGTTCAAATTATTATTATTATTATTATTATTATTATTATTATTATTATTATTATTATTATTATTATTATTATTGTTATTATCAATATTATTATTATTATTATTATTATTATTATTACTATTATTATTATTATTATTATTATTATTATTATTATTATTATTATTATTATTATCAATATTATTATTATTATTATTATTATTATTATTATTATTATTATTATTATTATTATTATTATTATTATCGTTATTATTATTATCATCATCATCTCCTTCTCCTTGCAGGGGTGACTTACACAAAGAGTTCACGCGGGTGTACTCAAGCATGCCCCAAGGACATCAAGCCAGTGTGTGGGAGCGACGGCATCCTCTACTCCAGCTATTGTGAGATGAAGAAACACAACTGTGACAAAAGTGAGATGGGGAGAGAGAGAGAGAGAGAGAGAGAGAGAGAGAGAGAGAGAGTCTTTCCATATATATTCATCATCATAAATAGCCTAAATACTTATACATGTACAGTTGAATACAAGTACAGGTACACTTTGAAGTATAAGTAAAGGAATTGGGGGTTTGGTTTTAATTACTCAGATACGAGAATAGAATCTACAGGTGGTGGTTAATATAAAGCCAGGTAGTAGTGCCAGGTACAGGTACTGAAATAAAACGTGGGGATACAGGTACACGTACAGGTACAGTCAGGGAAAAGGTGCCGTCAGTCCACCATGAACCCTGTGAATCCGAGACATGATACAGTGTGCTATCTCGTGCGTCGTGTCTCGGATTCACGGGTTCATGAGTCTCAGGGTTCATGGGTGTGGCACGGGACGGTGGACTGATAGGACCTAACCTAACCTAACCTAACCTAACCCATATCTTCTCAACAGGTGTGCACGTGGTACCTGAGAACAACTGCCTCAGAGCAGAGGGAGGAACGTGCGAACACAGATGTACGAGCACGTATGATCCAGTGTGTGCTGTCGACGGACGCACCTACCTAAATTTGTGTGTCCAGAGCGTCGAGAAGTGCAGGTGGGTGAGTGCAGGTGTAATGAACTACAGGTGGGTGCAGGTATAGTGAACTAGAGGTGGGTGAGTGTAGGTGTAGTGAACTAGAGGTGGGTGAGTGGGTGGGTGGGTGTAGTACCAGAATCCTGGAGGATAGCGAATGTAATACCGATTTTCAAGAAGGGGGATAGATCACTATCCTCTAACTACCGCCCAATCAGTCTAACATCAATAGTAGGCAAATTACTTGAATCAATCATTTCAAACTCTATTCGAAACCACCTGGAGAAGCACAAGTTGATCAATGATTCCCAACATGGCTTCACAAGCGGGCGTTCATGTCTAACTAATCTATTAACATTCTTTTCATCAGTTTTCGAATCGGTGGACGAAGGGCACAATTATGATGTGGTATATCTCGACTTTAGCAAAGCCTTCGTCAGAGTCCCCCACGAAAGACTAATTAGAAAGGTAGAAGCACATGGCATCAAAGGTAATATCCTTAAATGGATTAGGGCGTGGTTACAGGACAGGAAACCGAGTGAGCATTAACGGCACTAAGTCCCATTGGAGCAACGTTATTAGTAGAGTTCCCCAAGGCTCAGTACTTGGACCATTATTATTTATTATATACATAAACGACATAGATATCGGCATAGACAGCAACATAAGTAAATTTGCTGATGACACTAAAATAGGACGTGTTATTAAATCTGACGAGGACTCAGCAAAACTACAGGAAGATCTAAACAAATTTTTCGAATGGTCTGAAAAATGGCAGATGAAATTCAACGTGGACAAATGTAAAGTACTCAGTATAGGAGATGTAAACAGGGAAACCAGATACCAGATGAACAACGATGCCATAAAGAAATCCGACTGCGAGAGAGATTTAGGAGTAATGATAAGTAGGAACCTTAAGCCAAGTAAACAATGTGTTTTTGCTCGTAACAAGGCTAATAAAGTACTTGGGTTCATACAAAGGAGTGTTAGTTACAAGACTAGCGAGGTCATCCTAAAACTGTATCTTGCTCTTGTGAGACCACACCTGGATTACGCAGTTCAGTTCTGGTCACCGTATTACAGAATGGATATAGAATCCTTGGAAAGAATTCAGAGGAGAATGACAAGACTAATACCGGGCATTAGGAACCTTGAGTATAGAGACAGGTTAAAGCATCTTAATTTGCACTCCCTCGAGAGACGTAGAGCGAGGGGCGACCTGAAAGAGGTGTATAAATGGAAATCTGGGCTAAACAAAGGGGACATTACAAAGGTACTCAAACTATCCAACCAGGAGCGAACTCGTAACAATGGTTTTAAATTAGACAAATTTTGATTTAGGCGCGAAATAGGTAAACACTGGTTTGGAAACAGAGTAGTGGATGAATGGAACAAGTTACCAAATATCATCATTAACTCGAATACGCTGAATAGCTTCAAACATAGGTTGGATGCTTATATGAGCAAAAGGGGTTGGGTGTAAATGGGACTGCCCAGTATGGGCCAATAGGCCCGCTGCAGTTTCCTCCATTCTTATGTTCTTATGTTCTTAGGTGTAATGAATTAGAGGTGGGTGAACGGATGGTGCGGGTGTAATGAATTACAGGTGGGTAAGTGGGTGGGTGCAGGTGTAATGAACTACAGGTGGGTGAGTGGGTGGGTACAGGTGTAATGAACTAGAGGTGGGTGGTGTAGATGTAATGGGGGGGGGATAGGTTAGATTAGTTTAAGGTTTGGTTAGGTTATACTAGCATTAAGTTGGTTACTACTGGTGAAATAAACTAGGGTGTGTAATCTTCAGGTGATCTCATTTACCCAATAAAGCTGATAGTTGTGTTGTTGTTGTGTTCCTTGTTACATACTCTATTCACTAGTATCGGGAAAGCCATGGTGTGGATGATAACTAGTAAGATGGCTGATGTATTGTGTGGATGATAAGCCGGTGGTGAGGTGGATGAGGTCACCATGTGTGTGTGTGTTTGTACAGTCACGACGGAGGAATGTGGAGCCTTGGTTCACCACCACCACAAGGCTGTGTGTGTGTGTGTGTGTGTGAACGAACCCTTCAGTATAACGAGATGCAGTATATAGTTCCACAATCCCTGACGTCGAATAACTAACTCTTTTTAAGTAAGTTAGGGAGGAGTAAGTAACTTATAATCTACTTAACAGGTCTGGTGTTAAGTTTGCTCACTACGGTGTGTGTGCGGGCGACGGGAACAGAACAGCTTGTCCTACCAGTTGTCTCTACGAACCTGTTGACGGCCCGATCTGTGGTTCTGATGGCAATGTTTACAACTCTACCTGTGACCTGAGCTTTAGGACCTGTGGGTGAGTGTTGTTGACCTGTTATTATGTTTACAACTCTACCTGTGACCTGAGCTTTAGGATCTGTGGGTGAGTGTTGTTGACCTGTTATTATGTTTACAATTCTACCTGTGACCTGAGCTTTAGGACCTGTGGGTGAGTGTTGTTGACCTGTTATTATGTTTACAACTCTACCTGTGACCTGAACTATAAGACCTGTAGGTGAGTGTTGTTGACCTGTTATTATGTTTACAATTCTACCTGTGACCTGAGCTTTAGGACCTGTGGGTGAGTGTTGTTGACCTGTTATTATGTTTACAACTCTACCTGTGACCTGAGCTTTAGGACCTGTAGGTGAGTGTTGTTGACCCGTTATTATGTTTACACGATTACTGTTATTGCAATATTCTTTTCTTATTCCCATTAGTACCAGTATTAAGACCAATATCAGTATTATTTTGGTTATTTTCCCTATCACATTATCATTATCATCATTGTTAGTATTGGAGGTGACAACTCGTGGTAGGTGAGCGAGACCCCAGTGTGGGAAGAGGCCGACCTCGCTTCAACTGGCAACTGGTCTAACCCATCAATCAAGCCTTCAAAACAATATATAATCTCAGTAATATGAATGTATAGATAAATAGATTGATGAGTGGGTGGACATAAGTTTTATAAGATCACAGAGAGAGAGAGAGAGAGAGAGAGAGAGAGTCACCCACTTTAACTTTACGGTCGCGATTCACAAAGATGTTGTATTGTACGTTGACATCGTGCCATAACTAGGTGGTAAGTGAACGTATCTAGATTACTACAATATTAATTTTATTTGGGACGTTATATTTAAGATTTTACTTTGACTTACCAGATAAATTCCATTTTTTAATCTATATTTACTCAGAAGAATTTAACGTACGAACTTCTGAGCATACGATTCATGTAAAGAAAAAGATTATGACAGGTTTTATACCGAGTGAGCATGAGAAAGTTACATCTTCCAGCCCTAATATGGATAACCCACAACCGGAAATTTTATTGAAATGTTTTTTTTTTTTATTATTATATCGTTACCATGTGTTGCGACGCCAGACCTTGACGAGCCGTGAGAACCTCATCGGTGGGATACAAACATCACCCAGCCAGTGTTTCTTCCCGCGCTCAAACATCACCCAGCCAGTGTTCCTTACCTCGCTTCACCCCAGTGTTTACCTCGCTCAAACATCACCCAGTCAGTGTTCCTTACCTCGCTCAAACATCACCCAGTCAGTGTTCCTTACCTCGCTCAAACATCACCCAGTCAGTGTTCCTTACCTCGCTCAAACATCACCCAGTCAGTGTTCCTTACCTCGCTCAAACATCACCCAGTCAGTGTTCCTTACCTTGCTCAAACATCACCCAGTCAGTGTTCCTTACCTTGCTCAAACATCACCCAGCCAGTGTTCCTTACCTCGCTCAAACATCACCCAGCCAGTGTTCCTTACCTCGCTCAAACATCACCCAGTCAGTGTCACAAACTAGATGATAAAATGACATTTCGAGAGAGAGAAAGCGAGATATCAAGTAATTTTGAAGACTTGTTCATTGTATGAGTTATCTGGGCGTTTCCTTTCAACCGACTATTTTAAACGATAACTTTATCCTCTAGGAGACAACATACACGATAACTGGGTTTTTTTTATTTGTTTTTGTTTTATCGACGGAGATTTTCAAAATAAATATAACTGTTTGCTGTTTATCATCAAGCAACTTCCTGCTGGGTCTCAGTTAACATTTTTTTCCAACAGTTATTTGTCGCCTGAGTACAATACTGCATAAAAGAAAAGGTATTGGAATTTCTGATGAAAAGGGGGGGTCCAGACCCCCTGGATCCACCCTTGGCAGTATTAACGTCTGAGGTTTTATATCCGTTCCCCATAGCCGGAGGATGACGTCAAGCACCTCGCCGCCACGCTCAAGGCAACTCTCTCTCTCTCTCTCTTTCTCTCTCGTTTATTTAATCACATATTTCTCTCACATATATTAAAAGCCACACAGACTGGTAGTAACACACACTAAAACAAAACCAATTGGGTGGTACAAGTAAGTACAAGACTTAAGTATGTGTTTGTGTGCCTTGTACGAGGTAGCCCCTTGTGTGGTGTGTAAACGACCGACCTTCCCGCCACCCTCAACAATTCACCAGCAAAGCATGCATGTATATAAGTATTTATTCATATATTTATGGTTATGTGTGGGTGTATGAGTGTGTATACATTTATATAAGTATTTATTTATATAGTCATGATTGTATGTGGGTGTATGAATGTTTTGTAAAGCGACATTTTCCGGCGCCCCACAACACAAAGTGACGGACGGAGTGAATCAATTACCCAGGAACCAGGGAAGGCGACGGATGGTCAACCACTCATTATGACTTAGCGAGCCGTTAAGGTGTCTCCCGTCTGGTCGTTGGCTGGTTGATAACTGTCACTAAAATCCTGCAGGAAAGTTCAGTTGTTTTGTTTGTGTTATAGTTGGTCAAGAGCTGTTGGAGAGTAGGTTATGGTAGGTGTCATCGTTTAATTATAACACCCTGTACCTGCATACCTGTACAAACATACATTATTATTATTATTATTATTATTATTATTATTATTATTATTATTATTATTTGGGTTTCGCAGGCAGAACGTGGTAAAGACTTCATACAAACACTGCCAGACGACCAAACACTGCCAAGACGTGTGCTTCTACTCCTTCAAGGCCGTGTGTGCCTCTGACGGCCGTATATACAACAACAAGTGCCAGATGAAGATGAGGAATTGTGGGTGAGTGACCTAGTGAGGGTGTTGTGGTGTGACCTAGTGACCTAGTGAGTGTTGTGAGTGGGGACCCCCTAGTGAGGGTGAGGGGGGGAGTGACCTAGTGAGGGTGACCTAGTGAGGGAGGACCCCTAGTGACCTAGTGAGGGTGTTGGGGGAGGACCTAGTGAGGGTGTTGGGGAGTGACCTAGTGGGGAGGGGGGAGTGACCTAGTGAGGGTTGTGGTGGGGGAGTGACCTAGTGAGGGTGTGAAGAGTGACCTAGTGAGGGTGTTGTGGAGGGGGACCTAGTGAGGGTGTTGTGAGGGGGTGACCCAGTGAGACCTGAGTGAGTGACCTGGGAGGGTGTTGTGAGTGGGTGAGTGACCTAGTGAGGGTGTTGTGAGGGTGAGTGACCTAGTGAGGGTGTTGTGAGTGGGGAGTGACCTAGTGAGGTGTTGTGAGTGGGGAGTGACCTAGTGAGGGTGTTGTGGTGGGTGAGTGACCTAGTGAGGGTGTTGTGAGTGGGTGAGTGAGTGACCTACCTAGTGGGGTGTTGGGTGGGGGACCTAGTGAGGGTGGGTGGGGAGTGACCTGGTGTTGTGAGTGTTGTGAGTGGGGAGTGACCTAGTGAGGGTGTTGTGGTGGGGTGACCTAGTGAGGTGTTGTGAGTGAGTGACCTATGAGGTGTTTGTGAGTGGGGAGGACCTAGTGAGGACCTAGTGACCTAGTGAGGGTGTTGTGGGGGGGAGTGACCTGAGTGTGAGTGAGGGTGTTGTGAGTGGGGGAGTGACCTAGTGAGGGTGTTGTGAGTAGTGAGGATGTTGTGAGTAGGGGGAGTGACCTAGTGAGGGATGTTGTGAGTAGGGGGAGTGACCTAGTGAGGGTGTTGTGAGTAGGGGGGAGTGTCTATAACCTCGGCAGCTGATGTGAGATAACAGCGTAAATGGCGATAATGGCGTCGAAATGCCACTGAGACTCGACATTAACTGCAAGTGTTCTCTCCTCCCCAGATTGATCCATGAAACAGATTTGATGATTTTACTGAATAAATATCTGCCTGTCTGTCTGTCTGTCTGTCTGTCTATGTATATGTATATGTATATTTATCTGTACATACATCTGTCTACTATTAACCCTTTGAGTCCTCGAGGGTTAAACCATCATCCTCAAATAGTTAAACCATCATCCTCAAATAGTTAAACCACCATCCTCAAATAGTTAAACCATCATCCTCAAATAGTTAAACCATCATCCTCAAATAGTTAAACCACCATCCTCAAATAGTTAAACCACCATCCTCAAATAGTTAAACCACCATCATCCTCAAATAGTTAAACCATCATCCTCAAATAGTTAAACCACCATCCTCAAATAGTTAAACCATCATCCTCAAATAGTTAAACCATCATCCTCAAATAGTTAAACCACCATCCTCAAATAGTTAAACCACCATCCTCAAATAGTTAAACCATCATCCTCAAATAGTTAAACCATCATCCTCAAATAGTTAAACCATCATCCTCAAATAGTTAAACCACCATTCTCAAAGGGCTAAACCATCATCCTCAAACAGTTAAACCACCATCCTCAAATAGTTAAACCATCATCATCAAATGTATAACGTGTACGTGTTTGTTTGGCAGACGACACATCTTCCAGCGGCCGATGGGGGAGTGTAGGCCCCAGGAGAGGACTACGGGAGGCTGCCCTGTGTCCTGCCAGGGGGAGAAGTTGGCCCCTGTGTGTGGGTCTGATGGATACGTGTATGACAACGACTGTGACATGAGACGACTAACTTGTGGGTGAGTCTCTCTCTCTCTCTCTCTCTCTCTCTCTCTCTCTCTCTCTCTCTCTCTCTCTCTCTCTCTCTCTCTCTCTTTCTCTCTCTCTCTCTCTCTCTCTCTCTCTCTCTCTCTCTCTCTCTCTCTCTCTCTCTCTCTCTCTCTCTCTCTCTCTCTCTCTCTCTCTCTCTCTCTCTCTCTCGTTGATAGTATAAACATATGCATTTGTCATTTATTAGTTCACATAGATTCTGTCATTTACAATTTATATACATACTGTAATTATCAGATGCACCATAATTTATATTTTAAGCATTTTTTTTTACAACCTAACCTGACCTAACCAAACCTAAACTAACCTAACCTAAACCTAACCTTCTGCATCACCTTCCTCCCACAGGTCCCGAGGTGCAGGAGCCGTGTACAAAGTAGACCTGGAGAAGTGCCTGAAGAAGAACGTGAGGTGTGCCAAGATGACCTGTCCTCCCAACGTTGATGACCCCGTCTGTGGCACTGACAGCACCACCTACGCCAACTACTGCTTCCTGCACAAAGCGACTTGCCTGTATGTCTTACCTGTACCTGTAGCCTGCGGTAGTCTCCTCTGTACCCGCCTGTAGTATGAGTGAGAGATGCAGTATGAGGGATCTGTATGAGTGAACGACTCAGTATGAGGAATTAGTATGAGTGAACGACCCAGTATGAGGAATCAGTATGAGAGAGATGCAGTATGAGGGATTAGTATGAGTGAACGACCCTGTATGAGGAATCAGTATGAGAGAGATGCAGTATGAGGGATCTGTATGAGTGAACGACTCAGTATGAGGAATCAGTATGAGTGAACGACACTGTATGAGGAATCAGTATGAGTGAACGACACTGTATGAGGAATTAGTATGAGTGAACGACACTGTATGAGGAATCAGTATGAGTGAACGACTCAGTATGAGGAATTAGTGTGAGTGAACGACCCAGTATGAGTGAGAGATGTAGTATGAGGGATCAGTATGAGTGAACGACCCTGTATGAGGAATTAGTATGAGTGAACGACCCAGTATGAGTGAGAGATGTAGTATGAGTCAACGACCCAGTATGAGGAATCAGTATGAGGGATTAGTATGGGTGAACGACTCAGTATGAGTGAACGACCCAGTATGAATACCAACCATAAGTACAACACCCTGCAGGAAGAATTAGGATGAGTGAAGGTGTTTCTCTGGACGAGGAGGTCATGAAGATTAGTCACCCTAGCTTTAACCACCCTGATAATAACTTAACCTAATCTAATGCAACTTAACATAGAACCTAATCTATCCTAACCTAATGTAACCTGACCTAACCTACTCTAATCTAATTAACATAATCTAATTCCCTCAAGTAACATTAGGACGCTTAATCATCAGGTGAAATAAACTGGATTGGCTAATCTTCATGTGATCCAAAGTTAGAATTTAGTACCATAGTAAATATAAACCCAGACTGACCCTGGTACAGTGTATAAACCCTTAGCAACGCTGGCAAAGTTTACTGTCCCTCCTACAGGAAGGGCGTCAGTCTGGCCCATCACGGACATTGCCATTACCGGAATGAGTCTGACGAGTGCCCTAAGGAGTGCCCCACGGCCAACGAGGATGAGTACCCCTTCTGCGGCTCCGACGGCAACGTTTACGTCTCCTACTGTGAGATGAAGATGAGGACTTGTGGCCAAAAGTAGGTAGAATCTGGTCATTGGTGAAATAGGTCTAGGTATCGAAATTATCTTTTAGAACTTCAATGTATTTTATGAGGATAGGACCAAAACTTTACCAAGATGCTTGTTGTTGGTTCATTAATCATTCCGTGGCACTTACTCAACACATGGGTGATTAGTGTATCGATATAAATAAGCTGTGTCCAAATACACTATCACCTGAGTCAACTTATACAGCTTTGTGACTGATCACTGAACCAACTGTGTCTTCGAAATTCCGAACAGCAAACAGCTATGTGTCTAAAGCTCCAAGCACAAATTCAGTCACATTGAGACTTAAGATAAAGCTCTAGTTATAGTACTGTACAATACTACTGAGAGCGACATCATTTTGGCGAGAAAAACCTTGACTCGAGTCACCGTTGTTTTGAGATCGTATAAGAATATAAGGAAAAACTCTCAGTATTAAAGTAGCACTGTAGTAAAAGTTGTCCTCATTCTCTCTCCTTATATGTATCTATTGGTCTCCCCTCCTCTCACTTCCTCTTCCCTACACCACCTGCAGAAAAAGACTTAACACTTGCCCTGCCTACAGGGTGGTGCCAGCGGCTCTGCATCACTGTACTGCCACCAAGGACTGCTTCACCGACTGTGAGAAGGACCACGTCGCCGTCTGCGCCTCCGACAGCAAGATGTACCGCAACGCCTGTGAAATGAAGGCCAAGAACTGCGGGTAAGGGAGAGAGAGAGAGAGGAGCAAACACACACAGACATAGAAACACCGATGGACACGTGAGACAGACATATATTAAGACAAAGACATCAGCAGACATGGGAAGATAAACAAACAGAAGAACACATAAATAGTCAGACAAATAAAGCTAGAAGTAGACAGATACACAGACAGACAGACAGACTAATGCAATATTGATCAATGTTATGACAATTGGTGTCAGTCTAATTGATGTAGGGATTCTAAAGATTACTTGTTTTCTTTTTAACTTGACATTAATGTGTATAATGACCCTGTTTGAGGACACGAGTGTAGATAAACAGTAAAGAAACACAAACATACAGTGTATATAATGTGTACTACTACCACTGTTCTTGTAAGTTTGTCCTTATTGTACTGCACGAACTTATGTGTGTGTGTGTGTGTGTGTATGTGTGTGTGTGTGTGTAATAAAAAATGCATGATCGTAACATCAATTGATCCATCGGTCTTTAACTTATTTTCATGCTACTTGGTAAAAAGTATATGTTAAGACGGTTACACTCTGATAAGTCCATCCATACACACTGCCGTCCTTCTCAAGTATAGGGGCCAGAGATATACATCATCTTCGGATGGCTCTTGCTTTTAGTTCAAAATCAATCTACAAATGCATAGGAAGACTCGAGTCCCCCTCCTATCCTCTAACCTGCTTCTCTCGTGTTGGTGTAACATCTAGTAAAACTCTACTAATCCTCTGATTAAACCTGAAAAATTAAGGAATTCTGACATGTGTTACGGTCCTTCCCGCCCAATATAAAACACTTGTTCCGGGTGCTTATAAACAGGTGTCTTAACATTCACCTTCTCCTCTCATAGGAAACATGTGTACCAGGTGCCTATGGACAGGTGTCTCTCTGGCTTCAACTTCTTCAGCTGCCGCAGAATGTGTCCGCCCATGTTCGATCCTGTGTGCGGCACCGACGGTAAGACCTACAGCAACGATTGCTTCCTCAAGATGGAGAACTGCCGCTCTCGTAGCCTGGGCCGCAGCCTCGTGACCCGCATCTACCACGGCAAATGTGGCCAGCCCGTCCCGCAGGCCAAACTTTACATGTTCAGATAAATCTTTTTTGGTTCCTCTCCCCTGCAGGTTCCCCGCCCTCTTAGAAGGTTTGTCTGTATAATAGGTTCTGGTGATGACCACTTTTACTGTGTCTGGCTCGGCCCCTACCATAAAAATAGCACCAACACGAGTGGTCAACAGTGGCCAACAGTCTCACGCTTAAGAAAGTTACGTCAGACGAACTTTCGCCCGCCGTCAACCTGCAGTGGCTCTCTTTTATGGTAGGGCGTAAGTTCCTCCCACGCCGAGTACCTCTGGGCGATGAAAGGCCCTGACAACCACAGTGTACACGACATATATATTTTGAAGCAAAATTTTGTATGACGAATCTACTTTTGACTCTCATAGTCAACTCGTACAAGAAAAGAATATTCTGTATTATTTAACAGCATCGTCTGAAATATTTATATAATTAATACAGATATGACAAAGTATTCCTGTTTAATTATAATCATTAATGACAAACAGCGACATATACAGTACTTCATTACAGTATTTGTATGTTTATTATAGATAGTCATTGGTAATTACAGGAAACTTTAGCATTCCAGTATTATGCTAAAAAGCAGCCAAAAAATTTAGTTTTACTGAGAGGCAAATGTTAAATCCAAGTTTATTAATATTGCACATTTATTATGATATATATTAAGTAAATATCGTTAAAAGAATAGATTTGTTGTAGTATTTTAACATAACATTTTATACGGTACCTGGTCTTAACCCTCAAGCCTGGAAGAACTGACCAACAAAAATGAGGAAACAGAAAACACTTTAGCTATGAAGAACTTAACATCCTAAGGTCTATGAGGTATCTGTTAACACTGGCAACAAGAAGAAAAGATTTATAAACACAAGTATATTTGCCAGACATTCGTGAACACTTGTAAATTAAAATAGTACGAAGGGAACTTATTAATTTCATAATATAAGGGAGAGTTTTAGATAGTTGTGCTAATTAACGACAGCAAGAACAAGAATACACAGTTCTTCAGGACAATGACTAAATATAGAAGTAATGATAATAATAATTATAATAAATTAGTTTATTTCCGAGAATGGGTACATATTCATTTTTTTACAGTACTGTGCACGTAGCAGTCAAATCTGCCGAGGTTAATTATCATATTAGACTTTATATAAGCCTTTATGAGACAAATTAATTAGGATGATGATACTGAAGGAGCTTAAGTTAATGGATGTGTCAAGATTTAGGTAAATTATTGTTTAAAGGACGAAATATTTGCAGTGCAATATCATGTAAGAGAAATGAATGGACGAAGGTGATTCACAACTTTTGCATTCAGGTTGACAGTATTTGACATGACTGCAGGTCGACATTAATTCATATCACTCAGGTTGACAATTTTTGACATCATACAGGTTGACAGTATTTAACATGACTGTAGGTTGACAGCATAACTTAGCAAAACACAGAACGACAGTACTTGACATGACACAGGTTGACAGAAACATGATAGTACTGTATACTACCCCAGTACTGGTTGATTTTGCCCTTAGGTATTTGACACACAAACACACACACACATCAAATTAATTATCGATCTTCACTGGAGTAACTAAGACCATGCCGTATTTAGCGCATAACTGCCGACTATAGAATAATTACTGCATGAGCTGCCTCGTCTGCCATTTTTAAGTAATTCTTGATTTTGTCTAGTGAATAATAGAACAGCCAAACTTAAGCTCAACGTGGAGGATGTAGCGACGCTTGCTTTAGTGCTCATCGCTCACAAGGGGGTGATATATCTTATGAAGTACAGTATGTGTACCCGCACCTCTGCAGTAGACGCTTTCTTGTAAGTCTCGCTGTCCGTGGATGAGCTGTGTGATACCCTACTGTCCGTGGATGAGCTGTGTGATACCCAACTGTCCGTGTAACTATCCCTTACTAGCCCCCCCCCCACCAGTGTAATTATCCACGGCTATACGGTATAATTATTCACATTGCCTTGAGACTCTCTTGCTGTTCTTAAGATTCGCACAATACACTAGTGACCAGCCTGTAGAGTCGTTTGGGGATCTACTGCAAGCTTGTATTCTACTTTGACTGTACTGTACTGTACTCCATATCCAGTATTTGAAGCAAATTTATATTGTCAAAATATTTCCAATTGTATTTGTATAGAAAGTGAGTCTCATTTCATATTTGTTCAAAAAGATGAATCCCACTTTCTGCTTTAAGCTGAGGACTTAAATGCAGGTGGTGCTAGGAGTAATGAACGTATATCTTCCTTAGTGTTTACTGTGAGAAGTACTGGTATCTACGTACTTGTTGGTTGTGTCAATGCCTTAAATATGGTGCCCAATGAAGCTTTGAGCTATTGAAAGATTCAAAACAAGTATTTGCCTACCCCTTACATATCATTTATTATATCAATGACCCTTTCTTATGTAATTTTGTAGTGTATTTGCGATAATGTTATATTTACTATGTCCCCTTTTAATAGGTTGTCTTGTTTTAGTGTTTACGCAAACTCATTTCCTTATTTGTGCTGTTGTTTTAGTCTGAAATTTTACATTAAGAACTTCGGATAAATTATTCTGTTATGTTCTTTACGAACTCTTTTTAATAAGTTATATAATTTTTATGCAACAGAAAGGCCTTGTAATAGGTCGTATTTATTGGGATATTTATTAATATTTATTGTTTATATAGTCGTGTCTGAAAGCGCGCACAAGGCCACATTCGGTCACGCCCACACCCACGAGGAAGCGTCCCCTGTGATAAACTTGTATTGTTGTTGTCTACTGTAAGTGATTAGTCCTGTAAGCACCGTGAAGGGCTACAGGCCATAGTCACGTGTAGAACTACATGTATTTCATATGTTATGTAGGTAATGTAGAACACTAATAAACTGTAGCAAAATGGTGGTGTAAGAACGCAAATTGGTACAGAAACCAAGTTACAGCAGAATTGTTTCAGTTAATTACAGTAAATCCACATTAATTGTAATTTTTCTGTCCCAAAAGCTGTATGTAATGGACTTGTTGTTCTCCGTGGTAGTGCACACCCCAGACAGTGTTTTGTTATCTTATAATGTGCCTTGCTATTATTGTTTGTAATATGGTATAGCGTGCAGTTTGTATCTATATTTGTGCAATAAAGATTCCTGTAGACGATATTGTTTATGTAACCTTGTTGGAGGATGATGGAAGGTAGTCAGATAATATTTTCTGATAATTGACAAACGGCCACCAAACTAGTGCCTCATTTCCCAAAAGAAATTAGATAGCCTTCAGTTGCCTAGTTTATACTATTGATGGGATGATTTAATAGAAGTTAATAAGCACCTCAAAGAAATGTCCTCAGTCATGTATTAATCTCTGGAGCTTGTGGACGGCCACCTTACAGTAGGGTTTGCAGACTCAAGTTGAAAAAGCCACAAATACAGAAATATGTTCCGTTTTGTGAGATCGAAGAATTTGGCTTTCTCGCTGGAAGATATTATGAAGAAGATATTCTCTCAGTGTGTTACCTGCGCCGAGCAAAAACTATCTTCCTCCCACCACCCGGTCGTCTCGTCCAGGCTATCCGACCCTTCGCCAGGATATTAGTAGACTTTACATATAAGGACAAGTACCTTCTAGTTGTGGCTGATGAGTACTGCCGATTCACCTTCATATATACACTTGTACAGTCATGATTACTTCCAAAAGTTGATTCTATTTAGATTTCCCTCCTCCATACATTCTGACCGAGACACCCAGTTCATGTCTCGAGAGTTACACAAATTCCTATTGGATCAAGGAGTTGGTAGGACCCACACTACCTCCATCATACAAAAGGAAGTAGATAGTCTATAAAACTAATAAAAGAAAACAGAATAATCTTGTAAGCTGTTAGACTTGCTTCTCTATCCTATAACTCACCTGACACTCAATGGGAAGTAGTACTCAGCAAGGTTTTACCTTCTTCGCGGTCATTACTCGGTACTGATACTCATGAAACACTTCGTGAGATGGTTTTCATTTACCCAGAAGTCAATCAACGGTTACTCATTCCCTACCTAGATCTCGGACACAGGTTCGTACATGAACGTAATCTTTTTCTCTGGTAGAGTCACTGAATCTGATGAGTGTCACTTCCAGTTAACATCGTGTACCTTATTCTGATGGCCGCGTCTACTGTGTCTACCCGAGATCTTGCTCCCCCTGGAAAAAGGGAATAATGATTCAATGTCCATAGATAAGACAGATGAAGACGCTGTAGCGGATGTCGAAACCTTCGAAGAATCAACTGGGTCCCATCACGACCTACCAGACCTTGATTGGGTCCGACTAATTACCCAAATGTAGCCGCAATGAAGTCAAATAATGGTCCTACATGAATAAATCGGGCTGTGAATCACTTCTCGATTATTATTTGGTGCCATAAAGTCCAAAAAAATTGGTGAACTTAATTTAATCTGAGTTGTGTTAGGTTAGGTTAGGTTAGGTACATGCACTCGATCGTTTAACTCAGATTAAATTAAGTTTACCAATTTTTTGTGACTTCGTGAAACCAAATACTAGTCCACAAGTGATTGGCAGTCCGATTTATTCATGTAGGACCATTATTTGACTTCATTGCGGCTACATGCGGCTACATTTGGGTAATTAGTCGGACCGCCAGAGCCAGGAGTGATGGGACCCCGAGCAGTTATTTTCGTGTGGTAAACAGTAAGTTCCCAACACCAAAGTTGCTTGACGATACTATCTTATCCTCAGGTCCTTATACACAAGTAGGTAAGTATATATCCTTCAGATAATGTAATAGGCTCGAAAACATCCTAAATTAGGGAGCTAGCACTCACAGCTGTGTTTACCAGTGCCCGCCACGAGTGAGTGCCATCGTTACCTGTTGTCTTCCAATAGTACACACACACAGGGTACCAGTTGTTAAGAGATGTTGGGTTAAATTATATTATATTAACACGATGATTTATTCGTATTTACATTGATATTCCTAAATGACAATTAAATATACTATATCTTGAATAATTAAAACGTTATCAATAAGAAGGTGGATATATGTATTTTAAAAAATGTTAAATAAGTATTTTCTTTACATCAAAATATAGAGATACTTTAACCCAGCGTGTACTGTTGTTATTCTCACCATCATGGCAGCCTTTAAGAAGACTCACACACGTGCCTACAGCAAATCTGCATCTAAAGCTACTACAGATACAACATACTGGAGGAAATTAGAAGTAAGTCAGTGGTAATTAATGTTAATAAGTGTGTAGTGGATATATTATCGTGATCGGCTAAGATCTTATGTTATCGCTATTTAACCGTGAGTGAGCTCTGATTGTCTAAGTACATTGTGTTTAATATGACGGGATCCCCCCCCCCAGGACGTTAGGTAAAGTTAGATAGGTTTCTTTGGTTGGTTAGGTTAGGTTCTAGAAAATGTCGCCTCTTATACAGTATTGATAAGTTTCCATGCTCAATAGAAATGTGGTTAGGTTATGTTTACAGCTACACAGCTATTAACTCTTGAACTAAATGCCAAGTGCCACCAGAGTCAAGGTCAAATGGATGGTTAGCCAATGAAAAATTTGGTTCTGACTTGGACGGTAAATATTCTTTATTTTAAACTTTTTTCTCCACATTTTCAAAAGTTGATGTTTTCAGGCAGTTATATCTTTACACACATTAAGTTCAGCATTAAAGTGAGCCAGAACTTGGTATCCTTAACAGTTATTTGTGGATTTATTTGTGATATATCAATATTAATCGGACATTATTTATGAGCCAATGAGCTGCAAGGAGGGCAGGGCTTCTGGGCCTATTAATGTTATTGTCAGCAGAAAAAAGACTAAAATTATGTTGAGTTCCTATGGATTCCTATTTTTTTAATACAGTACAATATATGTTTTACAGTACTGTACTGTATTAAAGCTTACTATTGATGTATGATTTCAGTTCCCCGTGACAGTAAAGGAGTTCACTTCCATCGACTATGTAGATGTGTGTCCTGTTGAGCCATACTATATCGCTGTTACATCTGGTCCTAAGGTAAGAAAGGTCATGGAAACAGGAATTTTGTTTATTTACACTCACTACTAGATCTCACTGAAAGGTTATGGGGATGTTAGTGTGAATGTATACCAGCAAATAAAAGAGAATACTTTAGTGTATTACTGTACTGGATATGTATACTTATGGTACTAACCACCCTGTAGTTTAAGAAGGCATAACTAGGGGCTGGGATGTAAATTAAATATTTTCTCTGTGGTAGTATAGTACTGTATGTAGTACACTTGTGAACAAACGTTTGTAGACACAGACCTGAGGCTATATTGACACTGAATCTCTTAGCTTTTGAGTCTGAAACTTCATAAACAAATTCCTCTTTTTATCAACAGAATAGTCTGTATTAATTATGAATACTTGTGTGAATTTTAATGTCTCGATACATGCGGTTCAATACATTTTTATTACATATCTGATATGTTTCTAAGTAAAATTTTAACCAACCAAAAATTATGAATGATGAACTAAACTCCAACAACTGAAATGATAGTTCAGACAAATTGTGTGTGAATGAGGATACAGTGACTATGGCCAAGAGAGAAAGGTTAGCTGTGTACGATAATGATTGATTATTTAACCTGCCTTTTTCCCCCTTCCAGTGTTCCCCCTTAAGGGATTTCACTTTTACTGTATATATAATATTGATGGCTTTGTAGAAAATTTGGTATTTTTCACTACTGTATTATGTTTATTATTATTGTGAATCATCTGCATACACAGTTAAATATTTAAACAATCATGTGGTCATTCAGTATTACAAAAGGTTATAAATACTGTATGCATCACACTCAGTGTTAATGAATTACATAGTATGTCCACCCACTGTGTGTGTCAACAGCTTCAGTAATGTGTGTTGGCATTGAATCTACCAAACTAAGGCCGATGTTTGGCCAGTGTCTCAGGCACTCCCACACCTCTTGTGTCTTGTTTTCTATGGTTTGGGTGTTGTGGGTCTCCCTCCTCCCCATATCCCACTCTCGACACAGATAGCCCACAGGTTCTCGACTGGGTTCATCACACCCTTTTCTTGGCCAGTCAGTCACCTCTATTTCAGGGTGATGGGAGAGCCAGTCCATAACTATATCACTCATATGAACAAAACTTGTCATGCATCAGAATAATGGGGTTTGTTAACATAAGAAAGTGAGAATGGAGGAAAATGCAACGGGCCTATTGGTCCATACTGGGCAGTCCCGTTTACACCCAACCCCTATCGCTCATATATCCTTCCAACCTATGTTTGAAGCTATCCAGCGTATTTGAGTTAATGATGATGTTTGGTGACTTGTTCCACTCATCCACTACTCTATTTCTAAACCATTGTTTACCTATCATGTGCCTAAATCTAAATTTGTCTAATTTAAAACCATTGCTACAGGTTTGCTCCTGGTTGGATAGTTTGACTACCTTTGTTTAGCCCTGACTGCCTTTTATACACCTCAATCATGTCCCCCCCCCCTCACTCTACGTCTCTCGAGGGAGTGCAAATTAAGATGCTTTAACCTGTCTCTGTACTCAAGGTTCCTAATGCCCGGGATTAGCCTTGTCATTTTCCTCTGAATTCTTTCTAGGGATTTTATATCCATTCTGTAGTACGGTGACCAGAACTGAACTGCGTAATCCAAGTGAGGTCTCACAAGCGCAAGATATAGTTTTAGGATAACCTCGCTAGTTGTTATAAATCTTCTGTTCAATTGCATTAGCTTCCCTGGCTCATACACCCACATCCATCCCCTAAATCAGGTGCTGACTTTCCTGCTTGTGGTTCTTTATTGAATGTGATCCTTCCTAAATCATGTATCCAGCATTGTACAGTCATGCCCCAACCTCCACAGAACATTTATCATCCGTGAATATCACAGTTCTCCAATAGCTAGGATCCACACAGAGATGCTGGAGGGCAAACCTCAGATGAGCTTCCCCATGTGCCCTCATGAGCCGACCTTTTGTTGCCAGGACGTAGCAGTGTACTATATCTGTATGTTGTTTTGATGACAGCATTGTCTGGTCATTTGGGGATCACAAGGCTGTTGCAGGTAACATGTCACCTGTACAGCAGACTTTAGTGGTTGTTATTGTGTTGTTTCCAAAATCCTGTGACTGCCTTGAAGCATGGTCTGCTGCTGCCTGGCCTCATCTCCTGACTTCCTCAATTTGTCATCTTCAGAACCCTGTGAGACGAACGATTTCTCTCACTAGCAGACTCGTCTTCCACATTCCATTAATTTTCCCTCGGTGAACAAGCACATTTGGGGCGTTGTTGCATCTTCCTGCCATACCTGAAATTTATTATTTATTTTTTAAATTTCAGTCTGTGAGTGTTATATACATACAGTATTTAACTATTAATCATGTTGAATTTACTGGATTGTGAATGTTGAATATAAATCAATGATGCTGATTAATTAAGTATTCAGATATATACTAAGTATAGGAAACAAGATTTATTGTAAAAGAGTGATCATTCTTCTCTGAAAAATTCACTGTTTTCTTAATGTTATCTATTTGATGATTTTGATTGTTACTAATTTTCTCCCAGATTGATATTTACAACAAGCAGACAGCACAGGTGTGGAAAACTTTGTCAAGATTTCAGCGTTTAGCTTATGGTGGAAAGTTCAAACAAGATGGCCAACTTCTTTTGGCTGGCTCAGAAGAAGGTGTTGTCAAACTTTTCAATTACAGACAAAAGCAGCTCCTTCGATTATTTAAAGGGCATGAGGGGTAAGTTTGTGCTGATCAACAAAGTTTGTTTCAAGAAATACTTTATGTGAATGTGTTGATATTTGTGAAAGGTAGAAAGTATGGGGACTTTTATATTAGGTATAAGCCGCAGGAACATAAAAGGAAAGGAGTGGACCTGTTCTCAAACTAAGGTGTAAAACATTATAAGGGCAGGGGAATTAAACTGACAGTAGACATATTGCAAGAGGAAGATATAGTATTAACATTGGACCAAGGATTTCCTCATCTTGATCTTACTACTGTAGATGCAAAGAGACTAGCTAGCTATTTGTACAGTATGCAGGGTATTGGGAAATTTGGAGGTGTTGTTTGGACAAGAATAAGGGTTTTAGCAGATGATTTTGAAAACATTGGGAGTTTTTCATCCAAGAATGATTGTTAGAGACTATGCTTGCATTTGTAATCCTTAATAGTCTAGAAAATGTTATGGGATCAAAGTTTATATGAGAGGTTGTGGGAAAGTAAGGGTGTATGGGGTGGTTAAGAAGCACTTGTAGTTAATGAAGATTTTCAGAGATAAATATGAGGAAGTGGCTTTAAAGTTGAAGTAAGCAAAATGTCCTACATTAACATAATCATTTGATGTATAAGTTGGTCTGATATATTCTTGGTCAAGATTTTGACAAATTACAATGTGTTCAAAGATTTTTTTCTGATTTATTAACATTAGCAAGAAATGTTTAATTAAAAAAATCTTAAATGTTTTTGTATTTTTTTTTTTTTGCATTCATTGAATACTACAGTAGTCTCAAGTTCATTATGTTTCATGTTTACAGTCCCACACACCGTGTTGACTTCATCCAGGGTTTACCACATATTGTTACCTTCTCTGATGACAAAACTGCCATTGTTTGGGACATGAGTGATGAGAGTAAACTCTGCACCCTCTCTGGACATACGGTACAGTTTTGTTTATCTTTTATACATCGTGGTGTTGCTGTCTGGGAAAACTTCCTTTTCATTCTCCATATTTGTGTAATATATTCAGATATATTTTTTATCCAGCAGTGATTATAAGCCTAAAATTTAGTTAAATCTTTTAAAGACAACAAATGCTGCAAATTTTCTAAGCATTATTATGGTGTCAACTAGACCAGGCCAGGAAGATACCCATCTTCTTGGCCTGGTCTACTTGACACCATAATCGTTTGTACATAAGTTTGCTCCATAAGTTAGAAATAATACAATGCTCTTATGTACAGTTGTCATATACACATACTGTACTGGTGGTAGAGTGGTTACATTTGGGTTCTTATGATCTTGTCATGAGTGAAGTACAGGAGTTGGAATCTAAGCAGGAATATGTTTTATATTTCTCACCTATTGTATTGTCAAAATTTTTGCTTGTGTCTTTACATAGACTTTGTTACTGGATGGCACCCAAATTAGGCATATAGTATTTAATGTTCGTAAAAAGTCCAGGTGTGCTAATGAACTAGAGGTTTATTGTACTGTAGTCAGTGAATTTTGTACTCTGAACTGAACACAACCATTGATACTAGAATAACTACATCATGGGAGGGTGTAATTACCCTTGAGGTTGATCAACCATACACCAATACTTGAAGGTTACTGCCACTTTCCCTCCTGCAGTAGCTATAGCCCCGCACATTGTAACCTTTGCTGGTGACCTCGACATTCCTGTATATCTGTATGTGCCGATCAAAGCCACTGTAAAGTCCATCAGTAAGGTTAACATATATTGCTTCAAAAGTACCAACATCCTCCCATCACTGGATGATTGTCACACTTGAATCCAAGTGATAACAAAGAAATTGTAGGTAGAAGATTAATTACTAAAGAAGCTGGGAATACAAAAGTTAAATACAGTAAAGGGAAATTATAACAAGATAAACAATGATTAATGTGAAATCTGAGAAAACTTTTATGATCACCAATTAAAACTGTTGTTACTGTTGTAAAAAAAAGGACTTCTTAATGCTTCAGTGGAGGATCCCAGACCAATCACTCTACTACTGTTCCCCTTTATTAGTCTGGCATAATGAGTGAGTGATTTTGATTTATGGCTAAATAAAAAAAATTAAAAAATATGTTGATGCTGTAGTGTCATATATACATTAATAACTTTAGTGCTAAAATGGGGCCAATTTTTTTCTGTTAGTATTATGCTGGTTGATTCAGTATGAAGAATAGTAATCTGTTTGGTACATAGTTTAGTTCAGCAGCAGCTATTATTTATACAGTATTACCTGTATATGATCTTGTTTTAACAGGATTTTCTCCGGGCTGGAATTGCAAGTCCAGCATCAGAGAACATGATCCTAACTGGTTCTTATGACCACACAGTCAAGCTGTGGGACACACGGACAGCAACCAGCGTCCTTACAGTTGACCATGGGGCTCCAGTTGAGAGTCTGGTGTGTTTCCCATCAGGCGGAGTTTTTGTTTCTGCAGGTATTGTACATAATCTTGTCTTCACACACACACACACACACTGTATTTTATATACCCTGTATGTACAGTGCTTTTAGATAAGTTAGCCTCTAGAGGCTTTGAATGCATTCTAGCATTAGTGAACTTACACAAAACCCTATTTTATGTTTTAAAATTTTTAGTTAGTGTGATATAGGTGAAGAGTTTTTTTTAGCTATATCCTGCATTGTGAATAGTTTAGTGGTTTCAGTACTTTTTAGTGTATCAGTTCCTTGATATTTATGATGGTATGCTGTGTATTAATGCTCTATATTATCCCCTATTGACAGATTACTCTTTACAAAGATATTGACTATTAATGATGCATAAGTTAAGTGAGCATATATTTGTTGTCCATATTTTTCACACTAATTTTTTTATAGGTGGTTGTGAGATCAATGTGTGGGATGCCATTGCAGGACGATTATTAGCCAAATTGTCTCAGCACCACAAGACTGTCACCTGCCTCTCCTTTGCCACTGACAAGAAGAGACTCATGTCAGGTTCACTCGACCGCCATGTGAAAATTTACGACATTGACACCTATTCTGTTGTTCACACACTTGATTACCCTTCACCAATTCTCAGCATGGCAGTTGCTGTAAGTGACAGATATTGTTTTGGGTTTTGATTTCTTCCATACATCTACCATCACAGCTAATTCTCAAACCAAATACTGTATAGCTTCTTTGGCTCCCTTTCCCATTTTACTCTTCAGATAACTCACTTTCTATTCTAAATTTTATTTTACTTAAAACTATGTTTAATAAAACTTTGCAGGGATGACTTACTAAGCTTATTAATGTAAACTGGGTGCACTCTAAGGCTCCTTGCTTTTTAGGAAATAATACAAATATTTTTTTTTTTTAATCACTGGGAAGGTTTCCTTTGAAGTACTGTACAGTATATAGAATTACATATTTTAGTCAAACATTTTATCCCATTCTTGCCAATTTGTTTTATGAATTCGTTTGGAAGCTGTTCAACCCTACAAGCTTTTATCATTTTTCATTTTGCTCACAGCTGCCTCAACTTCCGTTTCCAGAATTGTCACTTTGATCTTTATTTCCTTGTCTTTTCTTACCTCTACTCCATCATTATATAATTCTGCTACGTACTCTGGCCATCTTTCTTTTACCTCTTCTGCCTCAAACAGGATCTTAATATTTTTTGCTTTTAATAATCCAACCCTATTTATTTATTTATTTATTTTTGCTCATTTGTTGAATCTTTCTGTACATTTCCTTGTAATTATGCCTTCTGTCATCATCTTCAATTGCAATGCATTTCCTTTCTTGGCCTGTCTGCATTCCTTTTTAATTTCTTTTTTAATTTTCATGTAAGCCTCTTCATTTTCTCATATTTCTTCATTTATTCATTTTCTTTCAAATTTAATTTGTCATACACTTTTAGCGTCGTTCCCCCAATGTCCTTTAAGTTTTCTCCGGTCTCTACCATTATTTCTTTGTAATTATTAATTTGTTGTCCTGGTCCTTCATCAAAGTCACATTCTAGCAATACTAAAATATATTTTCTGTTTCAATTTTGTATTCTATCCCGGCCCTTGTTTTGAATTTACCTAAATCCTATTTGATTTTGTCCAAAATTTTTCTTTTTAATATTTGAAGTTTTAGCCTCACTCAACTTATTACTGGGACATGATGTGACCCACAGTCTGCCACAATTGTAATGATTTTTCTCCAACTTTTATAGTTTCATTACATGTAACAGTAAATGCACTAGATGGCTGGCAAGCCAGCAACGTAGTTATAGCCCATCACCTCCACACGCATTCAGTTTCCACACACACACACACACACACACACACACACACACACACACACACACACACACACACACACCTATGCTCCGGGCTCTTCAATTTTTTTAATTTTATAGTTTTATATTGTATTTTCTTTTATTTCTGAGCCACATCTTTTATACTGAGTGGAGGTCAGCACTGTGCATTGTAGGGTTTATTGGAGGATCCTAAGAGTGAGATTCATCTACTGTACTGTAACCGGAAAATCTCTATCCGGCAGCTCTTAATCCCCGTAGATGCCGGGTAATGGGTTTTAGTGTAGTACCAAGGTACACGACCTTGGGACCCATGTAATATGTGTGTATAAGGTTTCAGGTCTCTTAACTGTTTCCATTTTGGAGCTATGTCAGCCAATTAGCTTTCTGGTTATAAATGGCTTTAGGCCTCATGAGGAAAGTTTGAGTGAACATACAAATGTTTATTTCAGTTGTAGCTAATAATATTACATCTCCTTGGTCTAGACCACAGCTTTATCTGCACATTTTACTTGAACTGCCTAATTTCAGAATGCTATAAAATTTAATCTCGTGCTTTAATTTATTGCTATATCTTTTTAATGTATGTTTAAATCTCTTTACCACAGCCGGGAGATTCTACACTAGTTGTTGGAATGATTTCTGCTGGGTCTGGGCTCTTGTCTTTTCAACATAGACGTAGTCCAGAAACTACTGCTCCTGTGTTATCCAAGCGTAAAGTTGCAAATATCAGGAACACTGTCACTGATGAATTTGTGGTGATGCCCAATGATCAGGTATGTCTTAAGGTTATTTGAAGGTAAATTGTTATTTAAATATTGTACTTTTTACACACTTTTGTGCTTGTTGACTTTGGTCACCTACATACAATGGGGTATGCTATAACGAATCTAATTGGTTCTAGAACCTTGTTCGTTATAGCATTCGTTCGATATAGGATTAATCCGTTCCAGGCCCCCAAATACAACCACTTAACACTGAAAAATATAATATGAAATTGTAAAAATTGTAAAAAAGTGCATAAATATGCATCTAAATCCTTGAAATAAGGAATATCATTAATACTTGTAATAAAAAAAACAATAAATTAGTAAAAAAAAATTCATTGTAGGAGTTTCGTTCGTTATAGCATTCTCAATTTTATAGGTAAAACCGTTCGTTATAGGAATATTCGTAGTACAATCCATTCGTTATAGCATATCCCACTGTAGCTTTGTTTGCTAAAGGATTTCCACCATTAGTGGTGCAAACAATTGTGGTACAGTATGATTACTGTCTCTAAGCAGCATGAAGCCAAAAAGCTCAACACAGCACTTAAATCTACATATTACAGGTCATTCAGTTGACCTCTAGCCCTGCTCTGAATGAGGGGTTATTGAGTGGTAGAGGTGATTGTTATACTTACATTTTAGTCCTACAATATGTCTACACACTTGTTTCACCTCTAAAGTAGTTATAGTGAGAAACCCTCTTGGCAGGAATGCATGCTGAAGTAGATGAATGTTGTTTTCTACTCATATTGTAGAGTTTGTGGAAATTTTTTTTTTTTTACCAACAATAGAAGTTACTTGTTATGAAAACAGGTCCCTACCTGATGCCTTGGATTGGCAAAAAATGAGTAAGTTTGCACTGAGCCATATTTGGTGGAGTGATGCAGTCAAGTATTTCAAAATATTTATCGTGATCACTGCCTTTTTTTTTCCTGATGAAAGTTGTGATGCCATTGACTTTATCAACAGGTTGTTCATCATCTAGAGCGAGAAAAAGTTGCAAAATATGATAGAATGATGTGCAGATTTGAATACAGCCGTGCATTGGATGCAGTTTTGACTTCATACACTGCTCAGAAAACCACGAATGTATCTGTTGGCGTCATGCAGGAGTTGATAAGGTGAGCCAATTTACTATAGATGTACATTTCTGCATTTGCTGTTTCATAAGAACATTATATAGTGAAGAAGATATTCATACCTTAGAAACAATGGAGTGATGGTCAACCAAAATAATAGTAAAAATGGGTTCCAACTCATCAATCCATATTGTATGCTGTTTAACCCCCTACTCACCCAAACATTGTTTCCCCCAAAAAATTAGGCATTTTTTCATCCTTGCCATTCACCTCAGATGATGTCCTCTACAGTCTATACCAAGGTGTTACCCTCGGATAGGTGTGTATCCCTCAGATCTCAAGTGTGCCAGCCACCACACTTAACCTAGAACTGCATACTGTGGCATCACTGCCCCAAGTCTTGATGAGATATATTTCTTCATATTAGCTGTTGAAGATGTGATCAAAGGATCCTCATTTCTGCTAAATATTTCCAATGGGGTTAGGTTCCTGGAACCCAAACACAGATCAAAATATCATAAATCAAGTTCAATGGGATAGGTTCCTGGCCAGTCTGACACCCATATGTATCACCGAAAAAAATATCCTGGAATATATGCACTGTACTACTACCACTACACCCATAAACAACACTCACCACATCATAATAACAAGCCTGATCATCATCACATATTCCTTCGAGGCTAAGGGACTCTTGAGGTGGCGGCACACTGGGCACTTTTATCCAAAGTTGTTGCCCGTTTTGCTGGCCACTGGCCTGACAGCCCAGCAAGCAACAGGATTTTAAACTGTTGCGAGAAATGGACAATGGTTTGGTGGTGAGCTACTGAGCTTTGCTGGCTGGATTAGTGTTCAAATGAGCTTCAAATAAGGTGTTGAATATTTAAGTTAAAATTGAAATAAATTACGAAGCAAGAATAGTTTAAAATATAACACATAGTGTGGTGGCATGTTTCTATTTATTTGTGACTTTAAAACTTCTTAGTTTTATTAAATCATAATTCAAGGTCTTTGACCAGCCAGCCGCTTCCACTTTTAAACAAACTTCACAACGCACCCATTGTCTTTTCTTTAGTTTTACAGATGCCTCACTTGCTTCAGCAATTAAAGAACTATAGCACAATCCTACAAGGGCTCAACTGTAGTAACGGGATCCATGGTGAACCTCGTCTAGACGCTTTGTTGTTGTTTTCGTCATGTTGGGCAGACGCGCCAACAAAACATCCAAGTGTGACTGAAACGTCTCATTGTTTTGCTGACTGGACCGTGTTTGCCAAACTTGTTGAGAGGAAAAGTGCCCAGTGTGCCGCTGCCTTTAAGGTGAAGTGGAGACATCCACCTGAGTCCCACCCAGACCTTGTGGAGTCTGAAGAGTGATCACTGGAGGTGTAGCTTTTGTCTTGGCCTTAAAGATGGTGAGCAAAATACTTGCCAGACACTTTAATAATTACACTGATCACTTCACTGTTACAAAAACAGAGTGAAAGTACCTCAGTCACTAAAGCACTTCACAGTCAGAATGAAAGCACCTCACAGTTGCTTCACTGTCAGTAAAACTGAGTACAGTACATGTACTGTACCTTTACAGTATAATACAGTACTCTGAAAATTTGTAATTTTCTGCTTCTGTAAGAGGTAAAAAATCACTGGTAACATAAGTAATGATATAAGCTGCTGCTAGTGCTCACCTCATGTTCACAAGAGGCAAAACACTTTTCAGTCAAAAAAACAGCACATATCATTTCACAATCACTAAAACAGAGACAGCATTCAGATAGATGATCAAGGTGTCTACTGGTCTGGAAAAGCCAGGGAATTTTACAAATAAACCTGGAATTTATGTAAATTCAGTTCAAATTCAAAATATTTTTATCTGACAGCAATCTTACCATAAATTAATGATGTACAGTACTATATAATAGATAAATAATTCAACCTTTAGGAACAAATTTCAGTAAATAGTCCACTCCAATAACTGAATTGTGTGTGTACCTGTCATATTTCATGTTAGTGATCAATTAACCAAATGTTACAGGTTATACCTACTAATTCTGCACTGAGTATTGTCAGAGATGAATTGTTCTTATAAGTAAGTGACTTTATTTAAGTGGATTATTCCCCATACTAATCATGAGTCATATAGGTGGATCAGGAGTGATTTCTCGGTTTTATTTGCTGGTTTTCTGGCTTTTTTGGAACGTCCGGGTCAACCCACGAGGAGAAAAATATGGAGGGAGGGGGTGAAGGTCTTTGCCGATGTTCATCACTAGGCTTCGGGTGGGTCATGAAAGAGTCTTCAATTTCTTGATTAATATCATTTACATCAGCTTTAAATTTCCCAATACTCGTACAGTATATACATATAATTCAAATCCTCTAATTTTGTTATTCTGTCATAGTAAATGCCATATTAATATACCTGGAATTTTTCAAATTTACTCCTGGAAAACCTGATAATCCATGGAATTTTGTTTTGTCTGGCCAGTAGACATCCTGATGATGCCTCAGCTGACAAATGAAGTGAGTGATGCGTTCCTTATACTGACTTGGTGTGATGATGAATACCGTTAATGTGAGTTTGTTTACATCGCAAATAGTGAAGTGGTCTTAATATATCAGCATCGTTAACATGAATTATTGTAGATTAGGATATTGTAAATAGAGGTTTTCCTGTAATTATAACATTACTGTTTACAGCAGGATAGTTACAGTCATCATGCAGCACTTACTTTCTTATCTTTTTCTTAATATCTATTCAAGATCTTTTGTACATCATATCCACACCACAAAATTGTTTTATGCATACCTCTTGCTGTACTTAATACCATGAAGTAGAGATGAAGTGTTTGCCTCGCATATGTTTTGTTCCATTAATTTTTTTGTATTGGTATGAAAGAACTATATGAACAGTACAGTACTGTATCTCCCAACAGACGTAGAGGAATCAAGACTGCTGTTGCTGGTAGAGAAGTGAAGACCCTAAAGCCTTTACTGTACTTCGTGCTCAAGAATATCCGGCATCCAGCATATAAAAAAGTCCTTATGGATGTTGCTAATGTTATTATTGGTATGTATTGCTGTTATTTTCAGGTGAATTATAACAATTCAGATTCACTTGTGAATTTATATTACAGTGCAGTTGTTTTATAAAAAAATCCCCATATATTTTCATACATGGCCTCGTGACATGCACTCTAACAGTGTATATGTTTATCCGTTTAAACCCGAGACATCATGGAAATGATAGTAGAGAATAAAAAAAATAGATTCCTTGTCTCTTATGATCATTAAGTAATACAGTACACATATAAATTGTACACAGTATTACAGTGATGTAAAAATGGACAAATTATGAGTATAATTTTCTTCATATACTGTACTGTGGCTTTATGGATTATTTACTCGTATATTCCTCTTGATAATTGACATGGGCTTGTTATGAACGCATTGAATTTGTCTTTATCTATACATATAGGTACTTCTGTCTTAACCAAGAGTGTTTGTGGGGTTAAGGAGAAAGTGACTTGGGTAGTGATTGAGATTTAGTGTTTGCATACTGTATCTACCGTACATGAATAGATTTATCAATTTGTTTGGATTATTTTAAACTAGAAGAGGTGTATACTATACAGTATACTCAGACAACAACTGGTTTATCAGCTCTTACCTAAAGTCATGCAGCTTCCATAAAACTATAAACAACTAGGATAAACTTTCCATTCCCTAGTCATGCAAACCAGGGATATTTAGTAAACCCTTTGGATACACCCCTCCGTCCCCATGACACTATCTTAGTATTTTGGAAGATATGATTCTATTGCTGCTTATTTAGGAAATGGGATGACTGATCCCCACACAGTAGTTTTTTTTTCTCCAAAGTGGAATCCTTAAAACTTGCAATATTTAATTTCCGTTTCCAAATGCTTAGATATAGGCAAGTTAATACACAAAATATTTCATTACAAATTAATTACTTTTGAAAATATAGAACACTAAGTAAACCTTATAATTATCCAGGATAATTTGGGTATATAGTAAATAATGCAAAAAATTAAATATGAAAGGAAGATAAAATGCAGCAGTAAAGCATTGTTTTTGTTTGTAAAACACTGAACAGGATTTTGAATATATAATCTTATATACACAAATATATAAGGTACACTGTTGGACTAATAAAATAATCTTAGACTAGACAGAATAGAAAAACAAAATGGGACAGTATTCTGAACTGAAGAGTTGCCGTGTGCTGTATTTCCCACACTCTTTGGTTTACACATTTTTTTCCTTTATGGCAAACTAGAAGGAAATCATATTTTGTTTGTACTATCATGTATATATATATAAATATATATTATCAAGGTGCTGTAGACATATTGGAAACCCAAGACTTAAATTAGTAAAATAAAGTGAGTTAGATGACTATGAATTCACTTTTTCATTAAGTTATATACCTATTCATTTTAAACTAATTCTGTGTATTTTAAAACACGTTTTTTTCTCAGCTATTGTTGATACATAACACTCCAAGGTATGCAATTGTTTGTATACGCTCCCTGCTATTTTCAGATATTTATGGTGATACGTTAGATGAAAATCCTGGTCTTGTGAAACACTTCATGCAACTGAAGGAGGAGGTAAGTTGTTTCTCTTGGTGATACTCTTGATGGAAAGTTAAATGAACATTTACATCAATAACTAATATGGTGGTATTTTAATGGGTTGAAGAGACAGTATGAGCCTGCTGAAGCTGTCATCAGGCAGTATACATATTAGGCTTGATTCCCTTTTAAATACTTTGAGGTAGTTCCACAGAATGACTTGGTACCTAAAATTATGTCTTTGAAGAAATGGAAGAATACAGTGTAACCTTCTGATAGATGGGCAAGTTACATGTTTTTAAGTACAGTACAACATTCCCATTATTTCAAGAGGTCTCCTGATACACGCTTTCATACTGTTGTGATACTTGAATTATCACTAAATTAAACAAATAGATGCACTTCCTCTATGTTTATTTTAGTTGACTGTTTAGCCTGAAGTATAGTTCAGTAATGTGTTAAAGCACAATTGATAATTACAGTAGATGCAGCACTTTTCTTTGGAGGGGGGGGGGGTATCGTTGATAATTACAGTGGATACAGCATATATATATATATATATATATATATATATATATATATATATATATATATATATATATATATATATATATATATATATATATATATATATATATATATATATATATATATATATATATATATATATATATATATATATATATATATATATATATATATATATATATATATATATATATATAATGCCCATTTTATTGGTTTATTTCTTTGTCCTTTTTCTTCCAGGTTGCTGCCGAGATGAGAGTGGCCAGGGAACACATTTCACTGATGGGTGCTATTCAGATGTTCCTTACAGCATCAAATCCAGAGCGAGCTCCAGCTATGACCAGCATCCAGCAATTAACAGCAACATCTACCTTGCACTACAATGATGTCCACAAAGCACTCCAACCATCTTCATCTGCCAAGTCTGCACCAACTGTTGTTGTAGATGTTAGCTGAAAGGAATTATACAAATGAACATCTTTCAGAAGTGTATTTATGTATAGAATGTGAAAGAAAAGTTGATTTTTTTATTGCTTACCAAACAAAGTGGCCTATTGGGAATTCTCTCATCTACTGTACTGTACCATTTTGGGTGTCTGACACAGGAAGTCTGTACTGTAGGTTAAATGTGCAGTGTTAAATTATCACGGGTTATAAATCTTTTGATGGTACAGTATTTGTTGTGAAACATGAATGTATGACTTGACTGAACTTAGGACTTCCATCATAATGTAAACAAACAATGTACAGGAATCCCTGATTATTTGCATATTTTGTATTTGCACCTTCGACTATTTGTGGGAGGCAATATCTTACATATGTTTGAAAGTTGTGGGGAGCTACTGTGTCACGAACAAATGCACATCATGCTGCCAACTCCTCTCTTATATGGTTAAGTCAGTCTTTGTTTACAGTTATTTGTGTTTGTTTACTTACATTCTGCAATTTGATTTTTATAATTTTCACTGCAAAATCACCCTCGACATTATGGTTTCAAAGCAAAAAACTAGTGAACGTGAAGTGCACGGCATAAAAGTTAACTCCTTCACTCCAGGGACACCACTTTTTTTATCTTATGTAGCTAACACAAGAGGATTTTATTCAGCTCAGAGGCGACCCTGTACACAAGGGGATAAAATAGAAAAGAAAGTAAAGACATAAGAGTAATTAGAGGAACTGAAAGGTGAAACCAGTGGTGCTGTTATCGGCAGAGAATATGGTGTTAACGAGTCAATCTCTTTGGAGTAACAGTCTGAACACATAATACTGTACTATACTCTACTGTATAATAAAAGCTTACACGTAACTGTAGTTTATACCCATAATGTCTTTTTATTGTACATATGATGAATTCTCAATATAAAAAAAAAATCATATGAATTCATTTCTCTTTAAAAGCTCCATTTGACATCAAATGTAATCATTAATATTAAGGACTTACCAGCCTTGGGTATTATTTATAGTGATTCTCAGCTTAAAATAATGAACTAGTGGGAATAATTATGCAGCACCCACCATTGACATCAAACAGGACTACTATAATAATCAAAGGACTCGACCAGTTCCAAGACCCTGTAATGCTCGAACAAGATGCGATTAAAATCATTATTAAACAAGAATCTCGGACTAGAGAAGCCTGTAAGGCCAGGGAGTATTAAATGTGGTGTAATCCTTTAAATGAAACAATTGGTCATCCTGCTCCACCTCCCTACCACCTGCACTGTCAACATGTAATACGCCATCTTCATACAGTTCACCTTTGTTTGTTTCATGATCCAAGATACTGTCATCATTAATTAGGTATATTATATGTTTCTATGAAGCGCAGGGTCGTAGATAAAATCTTGCGTGAACTGTTTTCAGACATGTGCAATATAAAAGTAAAAAGACTAAGGAATTTTACACTGGCAGTGTGCCGACTCTATATTTAAAGTGAGAAGTTCAGCTGTGAGTAGTGTTGTGAAGAATTAGTGTTTATTAAACAAGACTACAGTGCACAAGTGTGTTTCTGTGACCTGGTGGAAGTCTACCTGCCTGTTGTTTGTCTGTACACTGATACAGATCGTTGGGAAATTACCAGAGACTATCAGGACAGCCAGTGGTAATTTGACGACTCTTGTGGGATATCTACTGCTTCTGTACATATGACCCTAGCTGCTGGTAACCAGTGGTGGAAGCTGGGTAAGTGGTGAAAGGAATATCATAACAGTTGTTTGGTTTAAACTTTAATCTTGGATTAATGATGTAACCTGTGTGAACTTTACTTTTCACCTTATCTTATGATTTTTTCCTGTGAAAAAGACATAATTTTGAACAAGAACAACATATCTGTATTACTCTGGTGTACAATTTGTACTTAAATGTACTAAGCTAAGGGACTTAAAATTTTATCTCTTAGTGCAACTAGGAGATGTTTATAATCAAATTAATTGCTGTCTTGCAAGGATTCCAGTATTTTCTTTTATTTGCCACTGATCAGCTTACTAGCTGTTTGGCCGGTTTATTCTACCAAGTTAAGTATAACATTTTATAAGAGAAAAACTTTAAGCCTAAACCAAATTCATCCTGTAAAATCCTGATCACCGCCCTGCTGTCTGGGAGGGGGAGTGGGGTGTTAACAACCGGCAAAAGGAGTTTAAGTTGTCAGTGGAGGTGGTGCAGGTTAGGGACTCAGGGTTATGCATGACAGGGAATTTAAGTTTTTCTCTTATAGAACCCTGAACCTCTGGGCATTGTTTTATTCCACACAGCCTGTTCAAAGTGCTTGTTAATATTTGTTTTTATCCTTTCCCCTCTAATTATAATACCTAACCTATTAAAGTTCCCACGTATACTAGTAAGCTGATAAGTGGCGAATATGATAAGAAGAAATAGCAGCTGACGATATTTCCCACATACAAAATAACCACTTGTAAATTTATCCCCTGTGTCCACCATACAGTTCGTTGGTAAAAGTATTGGCTGTTAACTTATTGACTGTTAACTTTGCTTCATATTTAGTACATTTTCTTCCATCTGGTTCAAGTGATCAGGAGTTGAGGACAATGATTATAACTAATATTCGGAATGGTATTTATTCAATTTGTATATATTTTAATAATATTTACACACATATTTATATACATTACGTATTTATTTTATTAATTGATTCAAAATGTTCTAGAAATAGTATAAACAATTTTTTTTAATAACTATTCATGTCCTGATTAATGAAGAGGCCCTGTTATACATCTTTGTAATTTATTTTATTTTTATGTGTAAAAAATCTAGATGTTACTGAAGATCAAATATTTCTTATAATTATTCATATCAGATTAAATCTAAAAAAATTATTTTATGTATATTAATTTTAAGTTAGGTGTGACTTATGAATAATGTATAGAGTAGTGCTGCCACCTACGATGTAAACAATGAACTAACTACCAAAACAGACTTTGACATCCACCCCGCGCTGTGATGGTCATTAGTGACTCGTATGACAGGAACTACCTAATGTTATCTTCTATTGGTATTGATTCCTTGTGTAACAGAACATGATTCATTGTTCGTGAGTAGAAGTAACACTGGTAGCCGATGGTGATATATGTGTACTGTGAGCTATACCGTGTTGGTCTCTGGTTTTCTGAAAATTAATATCAATTTGCCAGCCTTACTAATTATCCGTCTCTTCTGCCCTGTATTGAAGAAACTGGTAAGTAGATAGTGCATTTACTTAATTCTGAAATGGTATTATCAGTACACTATTAAGTGTTATAAATTTACAGTGTTTTGTACTTTTTTCAGAACTTGTCATTTTATAATTATCTGAGACCATTTTGTACAGCCATACAGTAATATAAGAACTGGGTTGAGAATATTAATTAGGTTGGGTGTCTGGGACAGTGTCAGCATCCAAAACCACAACAGTTATAAAAATGTGATGAAACAAACTTTATGAGACTGGGAAGAGTTTCAGGTTGAAAGGGAGTGAATATTTGGGTTCAGTGGAATGAGAGCAATTGTAAAATAGGTGAAGTGTTTAGTCTAGGCCTTCCATTTTATTTCTTGACATGTCTTGAAATATCATAACTAATAGGTTTGGTTAAGGATGAAGGAGATTGTCGTCACTTTGGTAGTAAAAACTCAAAATCTATTTATCATTTAAGCAGCACAATACTTTAGAAAGTTGATGTGGAAAAATACAAAGACCTTGGAATACTTCCTCATCTGACCTTAAAGGATTAGCACATGAAGGTCATGTTGCAGCTAAAGCCTCGGGTAGGGTGAAACTATGGGCAAGTTTCTTTATGCCATTTGCCTCTGTCTACCCAGCAGTAATTGGGGACCTGGATGTTAATCGATTTGCGGATTGTTCTGGGGTAATGGTTAGCCAGTGCAGTTGGCGAGTTGTCTCGTCATCTCGGACTATTCCTTGACACTGGGTCATGCAGCTCGTTAACTCAGAGTGTGGTTGTTGTGTTAGCGACAGCTTCTACACCTTAAACAAATTCATGCCTAGGTGGCCCTAGAGCCGGCCATCCTCGTACATGAGGGGCAACCATTATAAAGCCAACAGTAGACTGGGGATAAAAAAGAGAAGCTTTAATTAATAAATGAGGAACTAATTAAATAATTGAATTTGACACTAGTCAGGTCAATTTTTGATTGTGGAGTTCAGTGCTTGTCACCTTATCTAGCTAAAGATATCAAATTGCAAAAAAAGTGCAACAGAGCAGCAAAACTAGCCTTTGAATTAGCATAGCTACCGGTATTGTCTTACGAAGAAAGATGTAGCTACAGTATTATCTTTGGGTCTACAGACATTACAAGACAGGAGGGAGAGAGGAGACATGATTGAGGCTTACAAACTCCTGAGTGGATATGAAGATAATTAAGAAAAAATGAAGGAAAACTCATTTTCTATAAGGACCATGACTACCTGGTATGCACTCACTGAGGGTTGTATCAGTGCACCATAGCTGCTGTTTAGCAAAATTTTGAATTAAAATACTGTATGGTATACTGTATAAGTATTTTGACATGGTGTAAGTCTGAATCATGTTCCTGGTGGAGGAGATATTAAAAGAAGATTTCTTATTCCCCCTCTAACTTAATGTGAGGGAAGTGTTACTCTGAGAAAAAAGCTCTGTCATACTTTAAGAAAATTTTAAAACTGACTAAACAAGAAGCTGTTCAGAAGTATTTTACAAGTCAAAATATATTATCTGTGAAACAATTTGATGAAAATAAATAATGAACTTCAGGCCCAGTCCTAGAGGGGGGTGGGGGCTGTGGGGTATATGCCCTTCTGAGACACAAAGCTATGTATCTGCATAATATACATGTTCAGTTATCATTGCAGATGGGCAGTATAATTTATTGCTTATCCTCAAGCCAATTGTGTGCCTGCAAGGAACTGTGCGTGTGGCGGGGTAGTTGCGTGTGTAAGTGTGTTACTGTAGGTGGTTGTGTTTTCTCGTACAATTGTTTACTGCGGTATCTGATAGTTCATGTATTTTTATAGTTGGTATTTATATTTGTAAGTGTGTGTGCAAGTGTAAATGTTTAAATGTTTAAACAATTTCAGTATAGTACTGTAATAATAAACACAGTTTCTCTGATCATTTGCTTTGTGAACACATTACTCACTTCTTGCCAGCTCAACAACATGCTGTTTTGGGACCCTCTTATTGTGTGTTTATTGATGAATTACCATGAATGGAAGAAAAAGGTTTTGACATAGAGTGTCAATGGTCAGTGATCTTCCATCATCAGAGTGTCTTGAAACAGAACAAATGTGCTGGCACCTGCCCAACTCCCTGACCTGCCCAACTCCCTGACCTGCCCAACTCCCTGACCTGCCCAACTCTCTGACCTGCCCAACTCCCTGACCTGCCCAACTCCCTGACCTGCCCAACTCCTGACCTGCCCAACTCCCTGACCTGCCCAACTCCTGACCTGCCCAACTCCCTGACCTGCCCAACTCCTGCCTGCCTGCCCAACTCAACTCCTGACCTGCCCAACTCCCTGACCTGCCCAACTCCCTGACCTGCCTGACCTGCCCAACTCCTGACCTGCCCAACTCCCTGACCTGCCCAACTCCTGACCTGCCCAACCTGCTGCCACTCCCTGACCTGCCCAACCCTGACCTGCCCAACTCCCTGACCTGCCCAACTCCCTGACCTGCCCAACTCCCTGACCTGCCCAACTCCCTGACCTGCCCAACTCTCTGACCTGCCCACTCTGGCAAACCTCTCCTTTATTTTATCCGAACAAATGCTGTAGCTATACAGTATTATGCTTCAAGTCCGTGCAATGTTACCGGTCACGTCCTGCGAATGTGAGCGTTCCTTTAGTTGACCGAGAAATCTTAAAAGTTACCTGCGCTCTACAATGAAACAAGACATTAAATGGACTCGCCTTGTTGAACGTTTATGAAAACATAACATAAATAAAGTGATCACTAGCAATGCTTGAGGTCATCCAAGGTGAATGGAATTAATACCTGGTAGATATATTGGATGATGAAACAGTGTCAGCCAGTGTATTTCTTCATAATAGCTCTGTAAACTATTCCTTAAAAAAGATTATTACTTTCCTTTGACTTTATGTTAAACTTAGTAACTAACCCTGTTTTGTAGTGTTAACTTTTGTATTGTCGAGTTTGGATCATATACCTGGTAGCTACAGTTTACAGTAATAACATTTTCCTTTGAAATAATGAGAACTATAAATTCTTTGACTATTAGTAAATGACCAAGTTGTTTTCTTAATTTTTATAGTACCATATTATCCTGTCCTTTTAACCAAGATTGTTTAACTACTTAAAATAAAAAAAATTATTTACCATTACCATATGCACACTTGATGGTCAACCTGGGCCCACTCCCCTGGACTACCCTGCCTGGGTCTTGCCCTGCACTTATTCAATAATGCCACTGCCTTTAGTCCTTTAGCACTCAAGTGATGTAGGAATAAACCTAGTTGGGATTGCGGTCCCATTATTTTTTTTTTGTCGATAGAATAGTTTACGTATTTACTTATTGTATCAACAGGACAGTTAATTTGTTTATTTTTGTTGACAGAACAATTGTGGATGAACGAAAATGCTAAGAATCATCACTTTGGAACACTGTATTATGTTTAAGTTAGGGACACGAGAAAGTGTGTGTTGGTTTCTACTCTTAACCTTTACTCTTCCCTGTCACTCTCAACATTTGTCTTTCATCACTTAACCAGTTATTTCTCCCCTTCTCTGAGGTCTATCCGCCCTTCATAAAACTGGGAGGGGAATGAATGATGATAATAGAGAGATAATGTTCAGTGTAAAAGTCTCTTAGTGAGAAAATTGCTCCTTTTTGTGTATCTAAAGAAAAACGTCCGACTGCCAAGTGTGTTTGTATGTCAATCATTGTGTCCGTCTGCATGTCTGGCTGCCCTTGACTTTTTCCACTTCAGGAGCAGATAAAATGTTAAGAAATTTTCACACACACATTCATTTCTAACTAGACGACGTACAGAGCTCTCAACTCCGATCACCCTGTTACTGCTGTTGAACTTTATACATACACGGCAAATTTTAGATTTAATTGATAATATTGTATACTGCCATCAAGAGACGACTGAACCAGCATTGGACAGACCGAGATGCCGTGTACGACCACTTAGTCCAACGGATCTATAACACAGATTACAGTAGTGTGTCATATTGATGAAGATGTGGACATAGAGACCAGCGTCTGAGATCTGCAACTCATACATTTTCACTTCATTGTGGACTGTTATCTCATTCTGTGTTGCTTGTTGTCCTTACACTGTCTCGGGTGGATCAAGGAAAACAGGGCACGACTTTCACACAAATCCCCGTTCTACAGTATATTTTGTGTTTTGCTGTAGTCTTGTTGAACTTTGACGGTGTGGAGATGGTCATAAGCAGAAATCTTTGGGACGATTTACGTGGTCATCCATGAATGTCCTTGGGAGAGGGCAGGCGGAACATTAGAAGTTTTGTATATTTTCATCAGAGGGCAAACTATCACTTAGGGATTTGGTATTCAAAGGTTTTAGGCCATACTGAATTAAAACAATTATAAATCTTGTTATATAGAGAAGTATAACAAAACATAATATACTTTATGTTCAGAATGTTAATGTCGTCAGTTTTCGGGGGAGGGAGGATGTCCTACGCCGGAATAATACGTAAAAGGCAGATATAGATATTAATAAACTTATATTGTGTACAGTATATAGTTTAGTAACCTCTCTGGAGTGGATGTGTTATCAAGTTCGATTCATGAGGGAATTTTTTTCGCATAAACAAATATTACCACAATCGACAATGGAGTATAATGAAACTTGACCTTTATAGTAAATGGTTCAGGGAGAGAATATACTAACGTCCTTGTCAGGTGAGATACCAGGTCTCCTGCCAGAGATTGAAAGATATTTGTAACAGGATGTTTTGAGCTGTTGGAGGCTGTATGATACAGGAAAACAATGTGTTAGGGAGCTCCACACACTGTTAGGCCGGGATGTAAACTAATTTGGAAACTGAGGGTTGTCATTGTGGAATATTGACAATAAAGACAGTGGCTCTCCCAGATGCTGGTGGTAAGTTATGGTACTGTTGAGTAGGTCGTCACAACATCGAGTAGTTTCTGTACTGATCTTGAGCTCTGTGTCAAGAGGTAATTTTTTTTTTTTTTTCACCTATAAACATACTTGCCGTTCGGGTGGTTGGTCTACTGTACCTCAATTTGTTATGACCTCTACTGTCTAGTACAGGAGGCAACTAGAGTACCCGGAGAAACCCTGCCGTGTTTACTAAGGCCCCACTGTATAACGTTCTTCCCAGATCTGTCACGGGCCGGATATTGAACCCAGGACATTATGGTGAGAGATAAGAACATAAGAATGGAGGAAACTGCAGCGGGCCTATTGGCCCATACTGGGCAGTCCCTTTTACACCCAACCCCTATTGCTCATATGAGCATCCAACATATGTTTGAAGCAATTCAGCGTATTCGAGTTAATGATGATATTTGGTAACTTGTTCCATTCATCCACTACTCTGTTTCCAAACCAGTGTTTACCTATTTCACGCCTAAATCTAAATTTGTCTAATTTAAAACCATTGTTACGAGTTCGCTCCTGGTTGGATAATATGAGTACCTTTGTTTAGCCCTGCCTTCCACTTATACACCTCTATCAGGTCGCCCCTCGCTCTACGTCTCTCAAGGGAGTGCAAATTAAGATGCTTTAACCTGTCTCTATACTCAAGGTTCCTAATGCCCGGGATTAGTCTTGTCATTCTCCTCTGAATTCTTTCCAAGGATTCTATATCCATTCTGTAATACGGTGATAAGCTCGTTACACCCCCAGACGTGTTAGAAAGTGAGTTAGGCGTGACCTCATCCTTAAGGTCAAGGGTCATTTTGTGATTGTTTGACGCTGGTGATATTACAGCTTTAGTAGACAGGCAAATGGCGTAAAGAAACTTGCCCATAGTTTCGCCCTGCCCGAGGATCGAACCCGGGTCCGCTCGCTTGCGAGGCGAGCATGCTGACATCATACTACACCACACTCCTAGTACACTATACACCATACACACGGTACACACCTCACCACACCACAGCATACCACAAGAAAGGTGACCTTGTGAGATAACCGTTTGATAGAGATAAAATTGCACAGTGTATGACACATTTCTATCTCCTTAAGTGTGTGTGTATGTGGTGTGGGTGGTGGTGTGTGTATGGTAGATACATGTGTATGGTAGGTGCCTGTGTATGGTAGATGCCTGTGAATGGTAGATACATGTGTATGGTAGGTGCCTGTGTATAGAGGTGTATGGTAGGTGCCTGTGTATGGTAGATACATGTGTATGGTAGATGCCTGTGTATAGAGGTGTATGGTAGGTGCCTGTGTATGGTAGATACATGTGTATGGTGGGTGCCTGTGTATGGTAGGTGCCTGTGTATGGTAGACACATGTGTATGGTAAGGTGCCTGTGTATGAATGTGGGAGCCATGGTAAGGGTAGGTGCCTGTGTATGGTAGGAGCCATGTGTATGGTGGGTGCCTGTGTATGGTAGGTGTACATGTGTATGGTATGCTGTGTATGGTAGACATGGTATGTATGGTGAGTGCCTGTGTATGGGGTGGGTATGGTAGATGCGGTATGGTAGGTGCCTGTGTATAGTGGGTAGAGCCTGTGTATGGTAGGTGCCTGTGTATGGTAGGTGTGGTGTGTATGTAGGTGTGTGTGCCAATGGTAGGTGAATGTATGGTAGGTTCCTGTGTATGGTGGCCTGTGTAGGCAGTGAAATGGTGGGTGATTTATGGTAGGGTGACTGTATGGTGGGTGACTGTAGAGAGGGTGTATGGTAGGTGCTGTATGGTGGGTGACTGTATGGTAGGTGACTGTAGAGAGGTGTATGGTGACTGTAGAGATGTATGGTGCGTATGGTAGGTGACTGTGTATGGTAAGACTGTGTATGATAGGTGTGTATGGTAGGTTCCTGTGTAGGTGTATGGTGCCTGTGTATGGCAGGTGAATGTATGGTAGTTATGTGCCTGTGTATGGTGAGTGACTGTATGGTGAGGTGACTGCCAGAGGTGTATGGTAGGTGCCTGTGTATGGTAGGTGACTGTAGAGAGGTGCATGGTAGGTGTTTGCGTATGGTAGGTGCCTGTATATGGTAGGTGCCTGTGTATGGTAGGTGACTGTATGGTAGGAGCCTGTGTATGGTGGGTGACTGTAGAGAGGTGTATGGTAGGTGCCTGTATATGGTAGGTGCCTGTGTATGGTAGGTAATCTGTATGGGAGGTGAATATAGTAGGTTTCTGTGTATGGTAGGTGCCTGTGTATGGTAGGTGACTGTATGGTAGGTGCCTGTGTATGATAGTTGAATGTATGGTAGGTGCCTGTGTGGAAGTGAATGTATGGTAGGTGCCTGTGTATGATGGGGAATGTATGGTAGGTGCCTGTGTATGGTAGGTGACTGTGTGGTAGGTGCCTGTGGTAGGTGCCTGTGTGTGATGAGTGGTGTGTGTAGGTGCCTGTGTATGGTGTAGTGCCTGGTGTGGTGTAGTGCCTGTGTGTAAGGTGCCTGTGTATGGTAGGTGCCTGTGTATGGTAGGTGCCTGTGTATGGTAGGTGCCTGTGTATGGTAGGTGAATGTATGGTAGGTGCCTGTGTATGGTAGGTGTCTATATGGTAGGTGCCTGTGTATGGTAGGTGACTATGGTAGGTGCCTGTGTATGGTAGGTGTCTGTGTATGGTAGGAGCCTGTGCATGGTGGTGTGTGGTAGGTGCCTGTGTGTGTGTTGGTCGTGAGGGAGGTGGGAGGCAGCGTGACAGTATCAACATTTGATAACTAAGGCCGCTGCTCAAGTGTCGTGAATGGTGAGGTGCTTTTAGCCCGGCCAGCCGCAGTGTTCACCACCATTCCCATACTCTTCACCTGGCGTAGTCTTGTGCTGAGCATTACACCGGAATATTATCACTCGTAACCTGCTCTAGATTGTATTGCAAATATTTTTTAACCCGAGTTGATAAAATAAGAAATAGATCATATCATGGAAGAAATGATTGGGGTCTGCGTTTGTTATTTGCTTTGGCGAGAACTTCACTCGTTATGTCACGGGCAGGCGTTGAGACACGTTAGCCTGAGAGCAGATGCCCAGCGCCCGTCAGCTCCGTGGCCATAACGTGGGATATATTTACCCATGAACGATTTCCTTTATGAGTTTTTATCATGTTTTCAACTGGAAGCAATCAATCCTAGGTCGTGGAGCTATTGGTGAGGTTGAAATGAGGCAGGGGTTGACTAAGTGAGGTTAACGTGAGTGAACAGTAGCGGTAACTCTCCCCCTCCACCTCCCTCCCACCCCCCGCACTGTACCCAGCACATGGAACACACTCACTGAGCTCCCTCGTCGTCGTGTCTGTCAGTCAGCGCCGCCCTGAACCTTGGATTTATTGGTGACCTTTCAACTGTGTACAGTGTTGACCTGAGGAATACCACAGGGTTATGTGTTAAAGTGTTGAACCTGGGTGGCTCCCGGGTCAAGTGAACTAAAACGTCAGGATGAGGACATTAGCCAGTGGGAGGCTGCTCTAGTCCTGAGCGTAAACAAAAAGTTTTCAAACTTCCCGTGAGAACGCGGAGCTTGGTGGTGGGAATTTTGTGTTTTTCAGCGTTATTTAGGTAAGTACACAAGTATTATGGGTTTATTTTACTCTGTATGGATGTCCTGTGATTATATACTTGGAAATTTTATCGCAGTGACGTGTAATAACGGTAAAATTAAAGGAAATAGGATGTCCAGTTTCTGAAGCATCCGCTAGAGGGCAGGGCGTGCGGCCCCATTCAGTGTGGGTTGAAAGTCCTGGGAAAATATTGGATAGCGTGGGAATTTTTTACTCTTTCTTCCCACAGTGGTCTCTGAGCGGATGAACAAGGAGTGTGTAGTGGCCCAGAGGTCAGAATTTGGTCCCAGAAGAAAGAAATAGCGGTGTAACACGTGGGAAGATGGGCGAAATGTAGGGAGATGGTGGTGGTGTGTTGGGGGATGTGGCGCGCCGGTCTGATGCCAACCACTACCATAATTATGTTTTACAACACACACAGTTTATTCCTGCTCCTGTCACTCGGCGCGTACACCCTAACGCGCCACGCTAAACTACAAAGGAGAAGTTTAACTGTCATCCTTACAGCAATAAGTCACTTAGAGTGTTCAATAAAAGCCATCATGTTCCCAGCTAGGAAGGCGTATGCGTGTGAAATGAAAGGATGCCAAATGCCACTAGTGTCAGCATCCACCTACAGAGGCGATGCTAGGTGGTCACTTTCCTCACTCTGGGCACAACACTTAACACAAGCTGTATAATGATTCAAACATGAGTCGTGTATGTGTTGACAGGGCCTAATGTGGTTGGTAGAGGGATACAGACGAGTGAGGTAACCACGGGGTAGTGTGGGGAGGACAAGGTGAGGGTGTGAGTCTCCACCCACTCCACCACTCGTGAACTATGTGCCCCTTGCCACATTCAGGCCACACCTCCACCACAGCACCACTCCACCACCCATAAGATGACCTGGATACCTTACCATGTAGCTTTACAGAATTCCATTTGACTTCCACTAAAGTTAATAATGCAGTAAATTTCCTTTATTATAGTTTTGATAATTTGCTGTTTAACTATGACTCAAGGTCACTTAAAATGTGGTATGTGATCACTTAACAAATTCCCGAGTTTTCCCTTAGTAAGACTAATTGTGCTGAAATTTTCCGGAATAATCCAGATAGTTCGTGACGTATTTTACCCATGTTAGGAAAGTACAGCTACAGGCGTTTGGCTTTTAATGGTAGATATTTCTAAAGAGTGTCTACAGTGACTTATATAATGCTCTGTTACCACACTAAACAACAAATGAAATAATTATGTGATAGAAGATGTTCGGTAGCAATAAGGAAATACAACTCGGGATTTCACTTAAGATCTTACATTTCACTCTGTACTGGTGACTAGATTTGGCCGTGGATGCCCGTCTGTTTCCAAAAGGCCGCGTGTGGTGGTGTTGATGGTGATGGTAGTTGTCTCACTTTGATACTGGGATGGAAGTAGCTGGGGATGGTTGTCTCGCTTACCTGCCTGTTGGGAAAATAAAGTGAAAATAATTAAGTGGTTTTATAACAGTAAAGGTGATGGTAACTGTTATTATTATTATTAACCCCTTCTCAGGATGTAATGGATGGATTGGTTTCGTTCTGTTTGTTTGGGGGGGGTGAGCACGAAAGCACGACCCTGGGAAATGTGTTGTGTTGTCAGGTAATTGATCTACTGTTTACCTGAGGGTCAATATTGTTATCCTCGTAGTCTCTGTCTGTCTGTAGACATTTTGTGTGTGTGTGTGTGTGTGTGTGTGTGTGTGGTCATCCATCCTGTCAGAAGAATCATCCTGCTTACATCTCCCCAACTCTCTCCACCCCACAACTCACCCCCCCACCCCACACACCCCACCCTCACCCCCCCATACCCCACACCACCCCCTCACCCCACATTCACCCCACCCCACACTTACCCCTCACCTCCCTATACCTCACTCACCCCACCCCACATTCTCACCCCCCCACCCCACACACTTCATTCTCACCTCCCCAAATTTCTCACCTGCCCCCACCCCATGATTCACCCCTCCACGCTACTACACTTAGTCTCTGCCCTCCCCATAGCCCCACCTGTACCCCACCCCACACTTCACTCCCCCTCTACCCCACACTTACCCTCACCTCCTTACCATTTCACCCCACACTCCCCCCCCCAACTCTCATGACAGCTGTTAGTGTTTGAGTTATATCTGTTGTTCCTCTCTCACCTTATACCTCACCTTCTCTTCCTTCCTTCTCTCCCCTTTCCACTTGGTTTCCCTTCCTCCCTTCACCTTTTTTCTCTCTCTATTGTTTCACTTTCCCTTGTCTCTTCCACCTGGTTGGCTTCACCTGCTTGTATCGGAACTTCCCTCAAGCTGCACAGAGTAATAGCTTCTTTTTGTTCCCCTGTTGCCTCCTGCTGGGATATGGAGTTCTGTAATGTTGATCTGTCTGTCCGGGGAATTTTGTGAACGCTATAACTTGAAGAACTAATAAAGGATTGTGGTGAAATTAATCATATGGATGCGATTCAACAAGATCTTACAGTAGTTCAATAATCAACGTTTTGTCTCAAATATTTATGATAATTAATAATACTGGGTTTTGTTTACTTGGATGCTGGGAACCCTGAACCCCCTGTGGTCAGTTTAGTCTCCCATCGGTAACACCTGGTTATTAATCAATGCAGTTGGTCTCAGTGACTTCTATACCGGGTCTTCCGCATCAGTTTGCACGGGAGAGCTGCAACAATGTTAGGGAGAAAAAAAAGTAGGGGTTGTTTCCACGGTCCTGACGACTTAAAACTGGTGTGCATAGTAAGTTAGTCAGAAGCGATGTGACTTGTGAATTGTCGACGTTGGTAATAATTCACTTTATTTATTACAAGTTGAGGATATGAGTGTGTTTGTATAGAGGACCACCTGTCGTGCTGTCATTGTATAGTCTATCATGTCGACCCCCTCCTCCTCCTCCCCACCTCTCTGAGATACAATTTAACTCTAAGGTGAAATAAACTTGGGGGGTGCTTGGGGGTGCTAAACTTCATATGATCTCTTTTACCCAACGTACAGTACATAATTCAAGAGAAGGAGGGAGGGAGGCTGGCTCTGTCTGTCTTATCTAAAGAGTGGGTGAAGGGAGTGGGTCGTGTGGGTGTCATCTCCGTTAGCATAATAATAAAATAAAATAATAAACGGTGGCTGAAAATATACAGACTTACATTTGATTTAGACATAATGTGTGTGTGTGTGTGTGTGTGTGTGTGTGTGTGTGTGTGTGTGTGTGTGTGTGTGTGTGTGTGTGTGTGTGTGTGTGTGTGTGTGTGTGTGTGTGTGTGTACTGCTAATATTATGACTCGGTAAGTGCATTGTTGTCATTTATATACTCAGCAACGGCAGATAACTTCATGATATTAACTCCACCGTGATGATGGTGGTAATTGTGGTGATGGTGGTGGTAATTGTGGTGGAGGTCGTCACGGTCGTGGCTTAAGGCAGCTATTGAAGAGAAACCACTCTGTCATCACTCATCAGGACAATTTTCCCAGTGTTTAAGATAAAAGTGTGTGTGTGTGTGTGTGTGTGTGTGTGTGTGTGTGTGTGTGTATGTGTGTGTTCAGGTGATCACTTCTGAAGTATGTTTTTTTATTTTCTGCCTTCCTCTGCACTACGGTCCATGCGTTGATGGCAAATTGATAAACAAAAACAATTGGGTAGATCTTGTCCAGGTTTAGTCTCTCTACCATGTTGGAGGCTGCATCAGTAAACAGGTCCCTCGTGTACACTATTGAGGCATGATGATGAGGATGATGATGATGATGATGGTGATGATGATGATGAGGATGGTGATGATGATGGTGATGATGATTATGAGGATGATGTGGATGATGATGGTGATGGTGATGATGATTATGATGATGATGATGGTGATGATGATGATGATGATGATGATGGTGATGGTGATGATGATGATTATGATGATGAGGATGATGATGATGATGATGATGATTATGAGGATGATGAGGATGATGTGGATGATGATGAAGATATAATGTGTTACTGTTCTTCAATAACTAAGGTCGTTAAGCGTGTAATTAGTTTAGATATACAGTAGTTCTCTAATTAAGGGTTGTTTATACACGGCAATAGTAATGGCCGTAGCGAATAGTCTTCAGTTCTCTCTTCCACAACGGTTATATTCTGTAAAAGTTCATTCAGTCTTGTTCTGCTTTCTTCTTTTCGTAATATTTAGACTAGTTCTTGAGTCAGTTTTATTTTTCATACAGTGGAGGAAGAAAAAAATGAAGTTTGAGCCACCACGGGAACAAATTACAACAACCAACCAGAGTTAACTATCGTGGATCATTACGTCTAAGGTAACATAGGGAATGGTTGTTTAGGCCGTCAAAGCCTAGTTATCCAGGGTTTAAACGTCTTACAGCTTCAACGACTAGTTCCCTTCCGCGTTCAAAACATGTAAGGGAAGAACTGACCAACCACAGGTCAGTTGTTTGCCCCAGGGTACGTGTTATCATAGGGCCACGGTGCCTCAAGGTTCCGTGTGTTGTCATAATGGAACAAGACGCAGCCAACAGTGTGACACAAGTTTTACCAGGCAACAGTACTTGTCGGTGGTGATAACGTGATACTGTACCACATGTCTACTTCTGGTAAGTAAATAAATTTCAAGGCTGATTTTAATAATTTTTCTTGTGTTGATGTAGAAGTTAATTAAGTTTATATAATCATAGTCACATGGAATCTTGATATACGACATAAAACTTAAAAATATTCCTGTGGTGACAAACCATCAAGGAAATCTATATATATTGCACTAGAATCGTTTAACAAGTAATGTATTGTATTTTATTATCTTTCCGGCCTAAATGACCCCTGTGGTCTCTTCGGCTAACAGTTCGGATTCCTAAACAGGTTACGATTGGTTGGTTCTTGTTGGCTGCTACAGTGAAGATTCCGACAAAATCCGCAGTAAGATGAACTGAGAACACAATACCGATAATAATATTCACATGTATTAAATTCAAATATATCGTATTTCTAATAAGTAGTTTTAGTGTTTGTGTTCGGCGATTATATGCTGTATTAGATAAGGTGAAAGTATCGTAAAACAATAATGATTAATACTCGAGTTTACCCTCTAATTATATCCGTGCTTTATGGCCTCAGTGTGTTAGAAAACTGCCGTCGGTCTATGGACAACTGAAGTAATGATACGCGCCCAGTTACGTTGTTTTAATACTATTTTTTGTTTGTTTCTTCAGATATAAAGTGTTCAGGGTATCTAAATTACTTGTATAATATGAGTATTTATTTTTAGTTTATTTCCTGAGTTTGTGACTGAGTATTTCAATAAATTTTTAAAAACTATCCTAATGTTTTGCCTTGATGTAACGTACACAGTAGTTTAATTTGAGAATGTGTAATATACTGTATGTGTTGTTTAATTACAACTTTTCTAATTGCAGGTCCCGTGTTGCTGTTCTCCAACTGAGGTGAGGTATGAGTGTGCGTGTGAGTGTGTTTTAACTTGTATATTAACTAAGTATGAATATTCCTACTTGTTGCTTTAAACCGTTTTGTCGTTATTCACCCATTTTATTTCCCCCATTCTTTCATGTTCTCTACTCCTCCCCACTAATTCACCCCAAACAGGAATATGAGTAAAGATGGTAGACATACATTTGATTTGTTATTTTGCACAAGAATCTGTATTGCTTGGCAGTGTCTGGTCTGAATGGTCACTCTTGTGTTGCCTTCTGTCCTTCCTCAAGACCACGTGGGTGTGGGTGGTGGGGGGGGCGGGAGATTGTGGATTCTAGTTTTTCATAGTGGTTGGCTGACTGGGTGACCTTGTGTTAATTAATGGGTGAACAAAGACCCAAGAGTTATAGGGGTAAAGTTTAAGGGTTCGAATTTGTCACGGTACTGTTTTGTGTGTGTGTGTGTGTGTGTGTGTGTGTGTGTGTGTGTCTAAAAAATCAGTTTCAGCGTCAGTTTAGTCTCTCTCTTGAGTGTTGACCAAGCCTAGGTACTAGTTAACCTGTGCGGGCTCAACTTACCATATAAACGATGCGTTAGGGAGCATTTGAGGAGCGTCTCTCACTGTTCCCACGCTGTGTTTGTTCCACCAGTAATGCACATTAACTTCACCACGCAGCGGCCTTTACACCACACTGGCCTCCGTCACCGCCTTCTGTTGTCACCCTTACGTTGTCCGTCCAAGAGGTCTGCCTTACCTCGTCTGGCCGTGTGTCGTCGTCCAGAGAACACTGAGGTGGCTTATTCGTCTCCTTCGTAGGGGCGGAAGTCGTTTGTTTTGCGGTCAAATATATTATTAGCTGACATGAAGCGTGTAAAAACTGTGTGCTGCCGAGCTTCCCACGGGGCCTGCTGCTGCTGCCGCTCAGGTGACGGCGCATTACTAATCGTCTGCCATTTTTGTGGCTTATACTTGTCTTGCGCCGGCAGTTGAGTCCTTCCCTCTCCTCCTTCACTGTCCCCATTTACCACTGACTCCACCCCCCTGCACATGAGAGGTGGGGGGGCCTGTAAATGATTAAGTTGGCCTGGTCGTTTAGCTCTCACAGGCCAGTACCTCTCTCTCTCTCTCTCTCTCTCTCTTTTTTTGTTCTTGTACGTATTTTTCAGTGACGTCATCTACCTGGTAAAAACATAGTGTGTGAGCCGTCTATATCCTGAACTAAAGGGAGATAAAAACAAAACTTTTCGTGTATTGTCCGGGATAGATAGATGGATAGACAGATAGATAGATGGATAGACAGATAGATAGATAGATTAATTGATCGAGAGAATGGAGGGCAGGAGGAACTCTTGTTGGTATTTCCTCGCGTGTTTGTTCCTTCCACCACGCTGTATATAATCCTCTTGTTTTTTCTCTTCTGCGGTCACACACACACACACACACACACACACACACACACACGCACACACACACACACACACACACACACACACACACACACACATCAACAACAACTTGGTGCAATATTACAAAGCCGCTTGACGCTTCTTGGTATCTGGTATGATGATGATGATGATGATGATGATGATGATGATGATGATGATGATGTATTACAGTACATACCTTCCTGATCATCTAAATTAAGCTCCTACAGTGAGTATTGTAAACAGCTGCCTATTATAGTAACTCCACTTTTAGTATTAACGTATTGGTTTGGGTTAAGGTAAGGTAGGTTAGGTTCTGGGTGGGAGTGGGTTGGTTGATTAGGTTCTGGGTGGTGGGTTGGGTTGGGTTCTGGGTGAGTGGGTTAGGTTAGGTTAGGTTCTGGGTGGGAGTGGGGTTAGGTTAGGTTCTGGGTGGGAGTGGGTTAGGTTAGGTTGGGTTCTGGGTGGGGGTGGTTGGGTTGGGTTCTGGGTGGGAGTGGGTTGGGTTGGGTTCTGGGTGGGGTGGGTTGGGTTCTGGGTGGGGGTTGGGTTAGGTTCGAGTGGGAGTGGGTTGGTTAGGTTCTGGGTGGGGTGGGTTAGGGTTAGGTTCTGGGTGGGGAGTGGGTTAGGTTGGGTTAGGTTCTGGTTGGGAGTGGGTTAGGTTAGGTTCTGGGTGGAGTGGGTTAGGTGGTTCTGGTTGGGAGTGGGTTAGGTTCTGGGTGGGGTGGGTTAGGTTAGGTTCTGGGTGGGAGTGGGTTAGGTTCTGGGTGGGAGTGGGTTAGTTAGGTTCTGGGTGGGAGTGGGTTAGGTTCTGGGTGGGAGTGGGTTAGGTTCTGGGTGGGGTGGGTTGGTTGGGTTCTGGGTGGGAGTGGGTTGGGTTCTGGGTGGGACTGGGTTAGGTTGGGTTCTGGGTGGGAGTGGGTTAGGTTCTGGGTGGGGTGGGTTGGGTTCTGGGTGGGAGTGGGTTGAGGTTCTGGGTGGGAGTGGGTTAGGTTCTGGTGGAGTGGGTTGGGTTCTGGGTGGGAGTGGGTTAGGTTCTGGTTGGGAGTGGGTTGAGTTCTGGGTGGGGTGGGTTAGGTTCTGGTGGGAGTGGGTTGGTTGGGTTCTGGGTGGGAGTGGGTTGGGTTCTGGTGGGGAGTGGGTTGGGTTCTGGGTGGGATGGTTAGGTTAGGTTCTGGGTGGGAGTGGGTTAGGTTCTGGGTGGGTTGGGTTCTGGGTCGGGGTGGGTTAGGTTCTGGGTGGGGGTGGGTTAGGTTGGTTCTGGGTGGGAGTGGTGGGTTCTGGGTGGGGTGGGTTGGGTTCTGGGTGGGAGTGGGTTGGGTTCTGGGTGGGAGGGGTTAGGTTTGGGTGGGAGTGGGTTAGGTTAGGTTCTGGGTGGGAGTGGGTTAGGTTAGGTTCTGGGTGGGAGTGGGTTAGGTTCTGGGTGGAGTGGGTTAGGTTAGGTTCTGGGTGGGAGTGGGTTGGTTCTGGGTGGGAGTGGGTTGGGTTCTGGGTGGGAGTGGGTTAGGTTCTGGGTGGGAGTGGGTTAGGTTAGGTTCTGGTGGAGTGGGTTAGGTTAGGTTCTGTGGGCGTGGGTTAGGTTCTGGGTGGGGTGGGTTGGGTTGGGTTCTGGTGGGGAGTGGGTTAGGTTCTGGGTGGGAGTGGGTTAGGTTAGGTTCTGGGTGGGAGTGGGTTGGGTTCTGGGTGGGAGGTGGGTTTGGGTTCTGGGTGGGGAGTGGGTTAGGATTGGGTTCTGGGTGGGAGTGGGTTAGGGTTCTGTGTTAGCGGATGTAGCCTGTTGTTTCCTCGGCCATGAACCTTAGATGGTATATATAAAACCTGTGACAGCCAGCACGTCTTACACCACGCTAACAAAAAGTAGATGGGGGGTGGTAGTTAGGGGTAGTGGTGACAGTAATTATCAGTAATATTATTAACAACACTTAGACAGGTGCTAGTAATACCACACACACACACACTAGGTTGACCTATAACTCGCTTGTTCTTGTAGATGTAACACAAGGTGAATCCAAGGTCATTGTTGCTCTTATTATACACTAACTTGTTGGACAGGTGTGTGTGTGTGTGTGTGTGTGTGTGAGAGAGAGAGAGAGAGAGAGAGAGAGAGGCAGGCAGACTAAGTATGTAAAACGTGGCCCCATCTGCCCTTAGACTTGGCTGTAGGAGGGAGAGGTGGTCGTGGCTCCCAAGATACAGCACCGGTACCTGAGCTTCGTCTGCAGGTCTAGTCAAGGTGTGGGGGCCTCAGTGTAAAGATTGACGACGGATCACCTGAAGATTAGACACCCCAGGGGAAGTATCTACTGATGGGTGGGGTGTATATACTGATAGGTGGTATGTGTACACTGATGGGTGGGGTGTATATACTGATAGGTGGTATGTGTACACTGATGGGTGGGGTGTATATACTGATAGGTGGTATGTGTACACTGATGGGTGGGGTGTATATACTGATAGGTGGTATGTACACTGATGGGTGGGGTGTGAAGTACACTGATAGGTGGTATGTGTATACTGGGATGGGTGGGGTGTATACACTCAGATAGGTGGTATGTACACTGATGGGTAGGTGTATACACTGATAGGTGGTATGTGTACACTGATGGGTGTGTGTATACTCTGGATAGGTATGTGTACACTAGGATGGGTGGGGGTGTATACACTAGTAGCGTACACTGATGGGTGGGGTATACACTGATAGGTGGTATGTGTGTACCTGGATGGGTGTGTATACATCGCATAGGTAGGCGTGTACACTGATGGGTGGGGGTGTATACACTGATAGGTGGTATGTGTACATTCGATGGGTGGGTGTATACACTGATAAAAAGTGTGTACACGATGGGTGTGTGTATACACTGATAGTGTGTACTATGTGTATGGTACCATAGGTGTATGTACAATGATGGGAAACAATTAGCTGGCAGTTGGTGTTTGTTTACCTTTTGAGAGATTATTGCTAGTCTGTGCATGTGTAACAGGGTGAGGACAGAGGCTGGGGAGTGGAGGAGGCACAAGGTGGTGTTAGAGGACAGGCTGGCGGGAGGCGAGGGTCACGTCTCACAAGGGAAGACCATCATTAAGAAAATTGGCGGAGGAACGACTTTTACCTCTCGCCTGATGTACGTGTGTGTTTGTGTGTACATGTGTGCGCCCCACTGTCAAACTTTTAAAGGAACATGACTGGGAGACCTTATAGCGAGAAGTATATAAGGATCTTTATATAAAACCTCATACACAGTTGTTGTTATCCGCCATCTTGAGGACGACCACCACAGTGTTGTAGTCAGTAAGAGGTGAGTGAGGTTGGCTGGCTGGCAAGTGATGTAAAGCAAAGGAGCGTCGTGGGAAGTACTAAAAGGTGGGCTGGTGTACAGGATATTATAGCAGACCAACGTGTACAGAATATATCAACAGATTTAAGGTGTTTGGATATTTCTGACTCTCGTGCTCCGTAGCGTCAACAAATGGTCGACGATCAGGTATATACATTTAGGGTCGACTTGTACTGAGATTTTTCACGGTGTTGAGATTAATGAAATACCAACTTGTAAACTACAGAAGGTTTAACTGATGGGATAAATGTACCACTGGATAGGTAGGGGAGGTGAGGGTAAAGGGCTTGGTTGAGAAATAACTTAGGATTGTAGAGTTAATTTCACTGTTAACTAAACCCGATTGTGTTGTGTAAGAGAGTGTCTGATATGTCACTGTGGCTCTATACAGTATGACGGAGCTTGTGTGAAGGACACCTCTGGGCTCCGGCAACAAGATTTAATGCTCATTTATGACTACCAGCACAAGGGGGTCTACAAGCTTGTTTATGACCCAGGCAGTGGAGGGTGTGCTGGGTGGTGTAACTGTATGAGTGTAACAACTTAGTTAATCAGGTTATTGCCAGGAAAACTTGTTGGTTGCAGGAAGACACGCCCCTGGAGGAGTCACCATCAGGTAAAAATGCTTGGCGCTACTAATCTGAAGGAGAGAGAGATGGGCCTCCGCTGACAGGTTGATGGCTTGATGGCTCAATCACTGTACCAGTTAATAGGGCGGCGTGGTGCTGAAGGCAGTGAGCTATTCATGGTAATTGTGATGACCACGGCTTACCATCACTGCCGCCCGCCACCTGACTACACCTCTCTTGCCATTACTGTACCACCAATCGCCGCCGCCGCCTCTGCTCTCTTTATATCATCGTTATATGTCTTAGTCTGTTTTCCGGGGTCTAGTTCCATTCTTTGTGGGGGGTGAATATACTTTATTATGGTGAGCTTCATTCATACTTCATGTAGATCCACAATGAAAACGTGGATAAGATAAATCTTGATAAAATCACACGGGAAAAGGGAAACAACGGAGCACCTTAGCCTTCGTCTTTATTCAAGACATCTTCAGAGGCAACTGGATTACATGGACAGAGAGAGGCTTAAATATACAGGGTGACCTTATAAAACATGAGGTCAGGTCATAATGGTGTCATCCACTAATCCCCACACCAACACACACGTAGAGGAGCTTAAGAGAAGGGGGTGACGTGACTAGTCAGGTCAGGTCAAAAATAAGGGACCCACTAAATAACTATCATACATCTAGATCAAAGGTTTTCAAAGCATTTTTAACCTTGGGCCACTGACAAATAAGTTTATGTAACATATTATCAGTTTTGAACTGACCATCACTAAGGTTTATACATACATACATACATACATACATACATACATACATACATATATATTGGCCAATGGACGTTTCTGCTAAATAGATGTAACTTTTTTTTAATGCTTGATCTGAATGTAAATTACTTCACTTAGGGTAAAGAAATATTTTCACTTTAGAGTTTGTTTACTTCTCTAGCATAACGAAATTTTGCTTGATTTAGGTTAGGTTAGTTTAGGTTAGGTTTGGTTAGGTTAGATTAGGTTAGGTTAGATTAGATTACGTTAGATTAGGTTAGGTTACGTTAGATTAGATTAGGTTAGGTTAGGTTTTCACACTAGCACCCCACCTCAGGAATAACACCCCCACCCCCTCACACGTGGGAGACAGACAGACACACAGACAAACAGACAGATACACAGACAGACAGACATCGCTTTAATCTCCCCCCCCCCACCCAAATATTAAGCATCACTCACATGTATCTTTACGATCTGTCCTAGCCGTCACTTGGTGGTGGGGGTTAAGGCCCTGTAACTCGCGGCCGGTGAAAAATATAAACTCATGTAACATAACAACTTGATTACCAGACGTTCATTTTAATTGGCTCCAGTGATGAGTTTCCTCTCCCCACCCCCCCCCCTGGGTGATGATCTTGATGAGACGAGTACTTAGAAATGGTTTATACAAGTACTATACGTCAGGTAGTTGTATTTTTTTTAGATAGAAGTTGTATTTTTTTAGCTAGTTGTATTTTTTTTATGTGGAAGCTGTATTTTTTTAGATGGAAGTTGTATTTTTTTAGATGGAAGTTGTATTTTTTTAGGTAGAAGTTGTATTTTTTTAGCTAGTTGTATTTTTTTAGATGGAAGTTGTATTTTTTTAGATGGAAGTTGTATTTTTTTAGATAGAAGTTGTATTTTTTTAGCTAGTTGTATTTTTTTAGATGGAAGTTGTATTTTTTTAGATGGAAGTTGTATTTTTTAGATGGAAGTTGTATTTTTTTAGGTAGAAGTTGTATTTTTTTAGATGGAAGTTGTATTTTTTTAGATGGAAGTTGTATTTCTTTAGGTAGTTGCATTTTTTTAAATGGAAGTTGTATTTTTTTAGATGGAAGTTGTATTTCTTTAGGTAGTTGTATTTTTTTAGATGGAAGTTGTATTTTTTTAGATGGAAGTTGTATTTCTTTAGATGGAAGTTGTATTTTTTTAGATGGAAGTTGTATTTTTTTAGATGGAAGTTGTATTTTTTTAGATGGAAGTTGTATTTTTTTAGATGGAAGTTGTATTTCTTTAGGTAGTTGTATTTTTTTGGTAGTTGTATTTTTTTTAGATAGAAGTTGTATTTTTGTAACCTGGAGCTGCTATCGTGGTCACACGTGGAGCTTCATACACAACTATGGTGATGTAGACGAGTGATGAGGAAGACTTTAAACGTGTATGGTGGTATTGTGGTGCGGGATGGTATGGTGTGGTGGAGTGATGGAGTGGTAGTGGTGGTATGGTGGTGGTGGTACCCCTGTATGGTGGGTATAGGTGAGCCTCAGGTAAAGTTTGATTGATTGACACACCTGTGTAGGTACCTGTCTGTCGCTAATTACCTGAGCAACGGTTATACTCTCCGCGCGTCCTTCCTTAGTCCTCACCTACTACTACTACTACACAAGAGGAGTGAAGCTGCCTTGATCAACGTTTTGAATTCTCTCCCCATATGCCCTTCTCTTGTCGTTCTGGTTCCTCCTATGTGCAGCATCGAGAGCTAGGTTACGGTGACATGCGGCCATGGGATCAAAAACCCTGATGTCGAAGAAGGCTCGCTGTCCCTGTGTCCAGAATCCTCGAGCACTGACGTCCACACGGGTTTCGTTAGATGTGTTTGAAGTCCTGTGTTGGAAGATCTCACCATCCAATGGAAGGAGGGTCGGTTCTACCATGACATCACGGCAGATTTCCTTCAACATATTTGCTGTGAAGTCCCTTACTTCGTCATGCCTCATGCATATGAAGCCCCCTATCTTGCACACCATGGCGTGATCGCCATCATAGGAAGAGCCACACACGCATTGGGAGGGCAAACCTTCTACTGGCCGACCGTACCTTAGAGCAATGGCATCTGTAAATTCTTGTTTATTAAGACTGAAACCATTTGCCCTTATCGGTAACATAGTTAACCAGTTTGAGGCGCCCACCTCCTGTGCTATAGCTACTTTTTTTTTCAAATTTTCTGGTACCTGCAGCAACAGTTGCTGTAACTACTACTACTACTACTACCAAAAACTAGGACGTTACTATCGACTATTTATTGGTAATTAATCTTTTAACAAACTTCAATAAGGAACTACCGGTAACTACTTCAGGTGGGTTGGGTATAGCGCACCGGGCCAAGACGTTATACCGGAACACCTCAACCCCCCTCCCCCCCGGTAATTGGTAACTGGGGCCGGTATTGTGTCTTTGAGAGGAGTCATAGATGAGGGTAAGAGTCAGGGAGGCGTGACTGGTTAGTGACGTGGTGTACCTGCGTCTACCTGTGTCTACCTGCGTCTACCTGTCCGTGATTACCTTTCTGAAGCAGCTCATTTAGGTCCCTTAATTACCTCACCTAGAGTTACTGTCCCAGGGTGATTATGAAGAAGCAGGTGAGTTTATTAATTAACCTGGGCATTGCGGTAGTGTGTGTGTGTGTGTGTGTGTTAGAGTGCGGGAGGTGAGACATGTGATGTTTAGGATGAGTGGCAGGCAGGGGATGGGATACACACACACAGTTGACGGTAATTTCCGGCCACCACTACCACTACTACCATCACCACTACAACCATCACCACTACAACCATCATCACTACAACCATCATCACTACAACCATCACCACTACTACCATCACCACTACAACCATCATCACTACAACCATCACCACTACTACCATCACCACTACAACCATCACCACCACACCACCACCACACCACCACCACCCTTGTCACATCACCTATAAATGTACAGTGTCCGTTCTACCTACAGTGTCCGTCTACCTACAGTGTCCGTTCTACCTACAGTGTCCGTCTACCTACAGTGTCCCTACTCGTTACCTACACCGCCATTTTAAAACCAGGGATGAGGGAGGGAGGGGGGGCGGGCATCTCTTGTCAGGATCGAGTCTCAGTGTAGTTTCGACGCCATTACTGCTGGCTTTTCTCGTAGTCTTAGTGATATTATTCTTCACGTCAACCGATAGTCATTTACGTAAACTATCTCTACTTGTTGATAAAATATAATACTGTATATAAGTTGATTGTAGTCTCGGTGACGTAATGAATGAGTTGTGGTGTGGTAATGGTGTGGTTGTGGTGTGGTAATGGTGTGGTAGTGGTGTGGTAATGGTGTGGTAATGGTGTGGTTGTGATGTGGTAATGGTGTGGTAATGGTGTGGTTGTGGTGTGGTAATGGTGTGGTTGTGGTGTGGTAATGGTGTGGTTGTGGTGTGGCAATGGTGTGGTTGTGGTGTGGTTGTGGCGTGGTAATGGTGTGGTTGTGGTGTGGTAATGGTGTGTGTGTGTGTGTGTTGTGGTGGCGGTGAGAACAGGGGGGGGTAATATGGTGGTGTCGGGTTGGTGAGGATGGTGAGTGGCGGTGGTGTGATGGTGAGTGGTGATGGTGCTTCTGTGGTTGTGGTGGTGGTATTGTGGTGAGAGTGGTCTATCTATCTATCTATCTATCTATCTATCTATATGTATCTATCTATCTACAGTTTGTATTTACGTGTGTGTGTGTGGTTTAATTTAAGGGTGGTTTACATAATGGATGCGACACTGACAGGACGCCATCAGCCGACGCGGGGCCGTAAAGGTTTGGCCCAAAGGTCGTGAGAGATTATCGGAAGCCAATAAGGAGTTAAACATAAATAATCACTGTGTTAAGAGTCACCTTATAATCTACCAGTGACGCGTACGGTTAGGTTAGGTGATGGTGATGGTGATGATGGTGATGATGATGGTGATGATGATGATGGTGGTGATGGTGGTGATGATGGTGATGGTGATGGTGATGATGATGATGGTGATGATGGTGGTGATGATGATGATGATAATGATGATGGTGATGGTGGTGATGGTGATGATGGTGATTCAGTTGACAAGTTTTATCTTAATCTTTTCCATTTGCTAGAGTTATCGTGTTCATATGACACACACACACACACACACACACACACACACGTACGTACGGATGCTATTTTCCTTTCCCCGAACTGGAGGCAATTGTGGGGGGGAGGGGGAGATAAAATTGACTTAAAATGAGAGATTGTTTATTGAAAATGTGGCCAGCTCCCCTCCCTCCCCCTAACTAAGTCCAAGGGGCCATAACTCGACACAGTAATCAGTAAAGGCTTAGGAGTTAGTTGTAATGTGTGGGAGAACCGAGTTTGGATAATCGTTAACAATTACTTAAGAGTTATCGTGTTAGCAACTCCCGGATGCTCGGACGACAGAACGTAAACGTTTCTGGGTAAAAAAAAATTAAAAAGAGACCAATTTCAGGGAGTGGGTTGAGGGAGCGGTGCAGATGCAGGCCCCCCCCCCCACCCCTCCAGAATGATCGTCAACTGTGAGGCTACTGACGGCGATGGTGTTTAAGTTGTGGGTGAAAATCGTGTACTGATCGTCCATAAAGACTCTTTAAGTACCTAGTTAGGTCATTTAGGCTACTTAGACTTTGATTGTAAGACGGCAGCGACGAGGCGGGGAAATTTGCTGCTGAATGAGACATTACCTGGTGTGTGTGATGAAGGGTAACGACGGCTTATCCCTTGGCTGCGCCTTCTTCAGGAACAGAATTGACTGGTGAGAAATTTTTAGTTAGGGGACTCGCTACTCTGGCCGCCCCCCCCCCCCACACTCTCTGTGTTGGTAATACAGGTGTACCGTGGCGCCAGGAGGACACCTGTGTATATAAACAGACGGTAATGACTCGAGCACCTCCCTGACGGTGGTCCTGGACGTCCTGCCGGGGATAAATAGGACCTCCTCCGTCACCTGGTGTTAAGGCTCTGTCGTCGTTTATTTAATATGGTGTATGGCTTCCGGTGTTCGCTGGCGGCTTACTGTGTGGTGTTTGTTGAGGTGTGTTTGTTTGGCACTTAGGTGTGTAGAGTGTGTTTGCTGAGGTGTGTTTGGCACTTAGGTGTGTAGAGTGTGTTTGCTGAGGTGTGTTTGTTTGGCACTGGTATGTAGGAGTGTGTGTTTGTTGAGGTGTGTTTGTTTACTAGGTATGTAGAGTGTGTTTGTTGAGGTGTGTTTGTTTGGCACTTAGGTATGTAGAGTGTGTTTGTTGAGGGTGTTTGTTTGGCACTTAGGTATGTAGAGTGTGTTTGTTGAGGTGTGTTTGTTTGGCACCTAGGTGTGTAGAGTGTTTTGTTGAGGTGTGTTTGTTTGGCACTTAGGTGTTTATAATGAGTTCAGTGGACAGGTTGGGGGGACGTCAAGCACCTTATTATTGTTTTATATTTTGTGATGTAAGTTAAATTCGTATTATTAAGAACCGCATCTTAAAGGTGAGTAACACACACACACACACACACACACACACACACACACACACACACACACACACACACATGTTGTCACACACACACACACACACACACACACACACACACACACTACCTTACAAGTCAAATATTTCCTCATTCATTCACTAATTAAAAACGGTATTTAGTGGTGAACTACCCATGTCACTTGTCACCAGCAAACCACCACGACAAACACTGGCCAACATAGCGAAGGAGAGATACACAGAAGAGGATAGGTAATAAATATACTCCTTCTGTACGAGGTATTACTTCGGCGTGACCACCATCCTCCCTGTCAGCTCCTCGCCTGGCTGGGTCTCCCCGTAAACAACACCGGTTATACCTGGTGGAGGTTTGAGACTTGCTGCGACTCGAACACCTGAATTTGGGAAGGTATAAAACCACCCTGCCTAAGACCTAACCAAGACGGACGAGAGGATGGCTGACGTGGAGGGAGGGTGGGTGGCTGCTACTACTACTGGTTGAAGCTTAGTTCTCACACCTCTCTTTACCTTGAGGGATGTTTTTAGAGAGTTCTGATTGGTTGGTTTAGGGTTTTTTTTTTTTATAGAAGTGGTTTATAATATATATTCAGTATTCCAATCTTTATCTTGAGGGATCCATTCGTGAGTTTTGATTGGTGCAACAGATGGTGAGTGTGGTGATGGAGTGTGTTTCGTTGTCGTGGTGATTTTGAAGCCTCGAGTCCTCAGTGTGGGGGTGAGGGAGAGGATGAGTGTGGGGAGTGGATCAGTGTGGGGTGTGGGGAGGGAGAGAACAGACACATTAGGTGGGTATAGGAAGTCAGGCCACAGAAAATATGTCCATGAAAACGTGCGTAAAATTCTGCAATGATTTACCGGAAGTGTGTATGTAACCCGTGTCGGTGCATGAGGGGAAACATCTTTATATCTGTCAAGTTTGTTTGTTTACACCTGTCCCCTGTGTCTGGACCTGTCTGGACCTGTCTGTTTCTGTCTATTATGATACCCCCCCCCGTGTGTGTGTGTGTGTGTGTGTGTGTGTGTGTGTGTGTGTGTGTTATTACTCCGTTATTACTCCGCCCGGGTGACATCTATCTGAGTAGTGATATGATCGCCATGCATAAACCAAGCGGGTGGGACAATGGCGACCATGCGGACAAGTCAGACACACACACAGACAATCATGCAGGGCGGTGGACAAATTACATGGTGTTGGGGTGTGGAGGGGGACCACTAGGGCAGGTAATAAGTGTAGTGGCCTCGTCAGGTATTCTTGAGGCGGCGGTGGTTTTAATACGGTATTCATAATCGACGTAATGTATGCAGCGTGGAGCGTCACTCACTCACTCGATTTTGTCCAGTCGTAATGTTGTGGGGAGAGGGAGAGAAGGAGGGGAGAGGGAGAGAAGGAGGGGAGAGAGGGAGAGAAGGAGGGGAGAGGGAAGGAATAGATTGAGGTAAGGTAGCTGAGGAAGGAAGGAAGGAAGGAATCAGTAAATAACCTGATAAAAAGTACATGATGGACATTGAACTCTTGTCCTATCTTATACCTTCGTCAAAACCCAGTATTTACGCCCACCATCTCTTGATCAGTCCAGCGTGCAAAACACCACAGATTCGGTGCAGTGGTCGAACCATTTAGTGCTGTTGTGACAAGATTATGGTGGTGGTGGTGGTGTGTGTTTCCCAGGCGCTTCCCTCTGCTACTCTCAAAATCGTGTTAGTTATTTATTTATCTCCCCCCTTGAGCAACGGATGAGAGAACTGCATCTAAGGCGTTGATTCTGGGGGTAGCAATTTGGAGTTGTTTGTGGTCACTACCGTCCGCTGTGTGTCTTAATTAATTTTTTTTTGGGGGGGGAGATGAGTGTTAATAGAACCTCATTGACGTAACAGAACCTCAGTGACGTAACAGAACCTCACTGACGTAACAGAACCTCACTGACGTAACAGAACCTCATTGACGTAACAGAACCTCACTGACGTAACAGAACCTCACTGACGTAACAGAACCTCACTGACGTAACAACCTCACTGACGTAACAGAACCTCACTGACGTAACAGAACCTCACTGACGTAACAGAACCTCACTGACGTAACAGAACCTCACTGACGTAACAACCTCAGTGACGTAACAGAACCTCACTGACGTAACAGAACCTCATTGATGGGGGAAGATTTAACTCCAAAGAATCCCTCAAGCAGTTAGATGTGTTTACAGAATCTCAGGTAGTGGGACAAATTAATGTTAGGAATGTTTTGTTGTTTGAGACTCGTGGCTCAGGTGTGGAGGTCGGTGTATCGAGGGAGGCGCTGCAGCAGTACCTGGCGCCCTGGGAACAAGTGCGGCATCACAACTCATCAAGGTGGTTCGGCGAGAGAAAATCCCATCCAGTGGGAGTTTCTTTTTTAAAGGCTACAATTAGACGATGGTAACATATTTTTGGTGTCTTGGCGAAAACTGCAGCGCCCAGCGAACCATCTCGGCCGGGGAGAAACTCCACTCTGTAAGGTTGTTGGTGTGGGAGCCGCCGGTACCCATCCCACAATTATAACAGAAAAAACAAGATTAACGAAAAAGGAAAATTTTGATCATCCCGTGGTGCAGGTACCGCTAGTGGAGTGGTAGGAGACACCTGGAGTGGTAGGGAACACCTGGAGTGGTAGGGAACACCTGGAGTGGTAGTGAACACCTGGAGTGGTAGGAGACACCTGGAGTGGTAGGGGACACCTGGAGTGGTAGGGGACACCTGGAGTGGTAGGAGACACCTGAGTGGCAGGGAAACACCTGAGTGTAGGACACCTGGAGGGTAGGGAAACACTGAGTGGTAGGAACACCTGGAGTGGTAGGGGACACCTGGAGGTAGTGAACACCTGGAGTGGTAGGGAACACCTGAGTGGTAGGGAACACCTGAGGGTAGGGAGACACTGGAGTGGTAGTGGACACTCCGGGAGTGTGGTAGGGAAGACCTGGAGTGGTAGGGACACCTGGAGTAGAGGGAAACACCTGGAGGCAGTAACACCTGAGTGGTAGGGAACACCTGGAGCGGTAGGGGACACCTGGGAGGGTAGGAACAACGGAGTGGTAGGGGACACTGAGTGAGACACCTGGAGTGGTAGTGAACCTGGAGTGGTAGGGGGACACCTGAGTGGTAGGGGGACACCTGGAGTGGTAGTGAACACTGGAGTGGTAGGGAACACCTGGAGGGTAGGGAACACCTGGAGTGGTAGGAGACACCTGGAGTGGGTAGGAGACACCTGGAGTGGTAGGGAACACCTGGAGTGGTAGGGGACACCTGGAGGGTAGGGGGACACTGGAGTGGTAGGGAGACACCTGGAGTGGTAGGGACACCTGGAGTGGTAGGGGACACTCTAGAGTGGTAGGGGGACACCTGGGAGGGTAGTGAACACCTGGAGTGGTGGTGGAACACCTGGAGGGTAGGAGAGCGACCTGGAGGGTAGGGAACACCTGGAGTGGTGGGGGACACCCTGGAGTGGTAGTGAACACCCGAGTGGGTAGGGAAACACCTGGGAGTGGTAGGAACACTCTGGAGTGGTAGTGAACACTGGAGTGGTAGGGAAACACCTGGGAGTGGTAGGGAACACCTGGAGTGGTAGGGGGACACTGGAGGGTAGGGACACCTGGAGTGGTAGGGGACACCTGGAGTGTGGTGGAGACACTCTGGAGTGGTAGGGAACACCTGAGTGGTAGAGAACACCCGAGTGGTAGTAGGGACACCTGGAGTGGTAGGGGACACTGGAGTGGTAGAGAACACCTGGAGTGGTAGGGGACACCTGGAGTGGTAGGGGACACCTGGAGTGGTAGGGAACACCTGGAGTGGTAGGGAACACCTGGAGTGGTAGTGAACACCTGGAGTGGTAGGAGACACCTGGAGTGGTAGGGAACACCTGGAGTGGTAGGGGACACCTGGAGTGGTAGGGGACACCCAGGTCACATTATCAAAAGTCTCTAAGCTAATTTTCCTCAAATTTCTGGTATGAAAACGAATCTCATGGACGGGGAGAACAAACATGGCGATGATACCGTCCCGAGACTCTACTCTACTGGGAATGGACGCAAAATATTCTTATGGAGAAGACTCCGTTTTCACCTAACCTAACCTAACCAGATGTTGATCGACCACGGGCATCAGGTTACTAAGGCTGCCGTATTATACTGTATGGTGGAGCTGATGATGATGACAATTATCATCATCATCATAGTAACAACAATAGTAATAATATTAATGACGTAAGGATAATGATAACAATAATTCCGTGATACAATAAGAATAATGATAATGACATAATAATTATAATAATAATAATAATAATAATAATAATAATAATAATAACCCGTTGCTCTTTCCTAATTCCAGTCTTAAACAAAAACTCAATTTGAAAACGAAAAAAGTTGGCAAAATCAAAACAATCGACCTGTTGACCCTTTAATGTGGGGGTTATGAGTCTGTAGTGTGGTGGTTGTGGTGTGATGGTAGGGGTTGTGGTGTGATGGTAGGGGTTGTGGTGGTAGGGTGTTGGTGGTGGTAGTGTAATGGTGTTGGTAATGATAGCGTAGTGGTCGTTGTGGTAGGGTGTTGGTGATAGCTGTACGCAATAACCGGTATATGGGTAAGTATCCGTACAAGAGGGTAATGGTAGATGCACTGTACCTAGGTAAGCGGTGTTCTGGTGGTGGCAGCAGCTTCACGTACCCTGCCAGGTGTGAAGGAGGTACAATTAAGTATTATTACCCCGTTATTTATTGTTGTTCTGTGCTTGATATATAATTGTTTGATGGTGAGGCTGTTTTGAACGCTCACACAGACCACAATATCTTCACACGCTACGATGATCTTATTTTTTATATTTTTTAGATAATTTGAGATTTATTTTGGTTTCTGTGTGTGTGTGTGTGTGTGTGTGTGTGTGTGTGTGTGTGTGTGTGTGTGTGTGTGTGTGTGTGTGTGTGTGTGTGTGTGTGTGTGTGTGTGTGTGTGTGTGTGTGTGTGTGTGTGTCAGAGTTCATCCCAGGACAAGAGATAGCCGCTGCTGCAGAAGGTGGTGACGGAGGTAGTAGAGTATTATGATTGGTATCCCACGGCTTCATCTCCAGCAGGAATAAATGTGATTAACTCAGGAGGTGTGTGTGTGTGTGTGTGTGTGTGTGTGTGTTCTGGTGGAATAATTAAGCGGTGTCCAGGAACTGTTTGTGGGTGGTGGACGGTGTACCTGACCTGTGGTGAAGGTGAGGGGAGGAGTCTTCTACACACACACACATAAGGAGAAGTTGTCGTTACACCTTTTATTTACCTGTATAATTATTCATCATGAGGTAAGGTGAAGTGAACCTAATCTAACCACAAGAAGGAGGAGGTAAAGGTCGGGAAGATTGTCTCATTAATTCCTGTTATGAATGTGTGGGAAAACTAATGAAAGGGATATTGATGTCGTGTGTGTGTCTACCCTCACGACACTCACACATTCATGAGTGACTGGGATGGTTCTGACTCGAGCTGTACCAGAAAATAGGTCCAAATGGCGTCCTGACTTTTATACTTAAAGGTTCGGCATGTTGGGGAGAAGAAAGGTGTGTGTGTGTGTGGGAGAGGAGCATAAGAGGAGGTACAGTAAGAGGCTGGACAAGGGTGGGAAACAAGAGGCTGAGGTCTGTGATTCATACTGGCTGGTCCTCTTCCTTGGTGTGTGTGTCTTTGTGTTGTGTGTGTGTGTGTGTGTGTGTGTGTGTGTGTGTGTGT